>NW_004797463.1:238242-245789 GCF_000002075.1 Aplysia californica | reverse complement strand
TCTCTCTCTCTCTCTCTCTCTCTCTCTCTCTCTCTCTCTCTCTCTCTCTCTTCTTCTTCTTCTTCTTCTTCTTCTTCTTCTTCTTCTTCCTCCTCTTCTTCTTCTTCTTCTTCTTCTTCTTCTTCTTCTTCTTCTTCTTCTTCTCTCGGTAGACAGATAAATGAAATGGGTATACAAATATGAAAATGGGGTTTTTTTCTGTTGGAGGAAATCGAACCAAATTGTTCATTTACTTGACAGATTATTTTGGCCGAGTCGTCTGAATAGATTTCCCTTTTGTTGACGAATGAATGTTCACACGGATGAAAAAACGAAGTTGACGTTTCTGATTAAAACTTGAACTTTGTTTAGAATACTTTCGAGTCGTTTGATTATGTTATTATAGACTTGATTTCTTCCTATTTATTTCTTTTTCTCCTTACGTTTCAATTGTCACATTCATCTTTGCTGACTACAAGTCGTGTGGAAAATCATGTGACTGTGTTATTGATTTCATTTTCAGAACGCGAGGGTGATTCTTTTCCTTGTTATATTTGTATAAAAGTACATGTACAAACAGATTAGTATGTGCTGCTGGCTTTTGTTGTTTTGCTGTTTGGTTGTTGCCGTTGTTTTTGTTGTTGTTTTTGGTGGTGGGGGGTTGGGGGGGTTGTTTTGGGGGGGTTTTTTTGCTCTTTGCTGTATTTGTTTTGTTTGTGGTTGTCTTTTTGGCTGGGTTTTTTTTTTCATTTCACCAAGGTTTGCAACGTTCTGTTGGTCAACTGTTTCCTCTCGTCCTCACGTCCTCACACCTCTAGCCTCCTTCTCTCTTCCGTTGTGGTTGTCACGCTTAGAAAATTTATGCAGGTGGTTGGCGGGTGTTCTGGTGATGTTTGCTTCATTTTTTTCCTATCAAACATCTATCGTCCTTATCTCTCCTACTTCTTTTCTATGTTTTAAGGCCTGCTCCTATCCCTGCCCTCCTTCTTCTTGTTTGTGTCTGTGACTCTCTTGAAGTTGTAGCACCTCTATCTTTCGCTATTTATATGACCGTATTGTTTTATAAGTGCCTGTCGAGCGAGGATATGCGCTATACAACAGCAAGTTTATTTTGTTGCTATCATTACGTAGCACATGCTCGCCCTCGTCATAAGTGAGCTAAATTTCCACTCGAGTAAGCGTGTACTCTTGTTGCATGTCCCCCAAATCAGGAACGAACCGATTTTGTTCCTTTTTAATGCCCAGAAAAGTTTTGAAAACATGGACATGGGCTGGGTTATCTGGAGTTGGGCTTTGTTGGACTGCGTAATGTAAAGAGGGCTCTTTTCGTCTAACTTTGAGGGATGTGATGTTATCCACAGGAGAAGTTCAAAAATCCCCAGGGAGAGGCGGAAGCCTTGGGTCTGTATGGGGTCCAGCATTTTTAACCCTATTCGTACGTCGTGTTTCACTATCGTATCCATACGACGTGAGGAACTCTGCGCCACCACTTTCCAAAGAGGAAATTACTCGTTAATCCGATCCGTACGCTTTGCATAGTAGTCTGTCAAAATGATTTTTTGAGAAATACTGAAAGTTTCAAGGAGATCTTCGTACTAACACTATTCTAAAATGTGAAGAATGCAACCCCGGGGATACAAAATGTCCCAGGGCGTACGGATAGGGCTAGATGTAGAGTTTTGCAGATCCATAGACTGGCCAGCCGTAGTCAAGCCTCGGTCTGACAAGAGACGCGGGTATTTGGAGTCACCGTCCCATTCAGGATGATGTGAACTTTGAGAAGTTTAACGCCTTACGCAAAGATCTTTAAAGTAAGAAATGAATATTATATTTTTGTCAAACATTACTGCGAAGAAACGAGTCTGGTCAAAGACAAGAATCCTTTCCCCTGTGTGGCAGATTCGGTCGCTGTACATGTAGATCTACGTTTAGTTGCGTCTGTGGCTTAGTGGTTCAGCTCTGATACTCACAACCGAAAGGTTGTGGGTCCGAATCCCACCAGGGGCCCGATGTTGTGTTCTTGGGAAAGGCACTTTATACGAATTTTCCTCACTTCACCCAGGTGGGAATGGGTACCCAGCTATGGACAATGAAAGACCTTTTCAGTTTGTTAGTGTTTGGGCAGTTTATCAGCTGCTTGCACTGTATGCTTCCCAGGAAGCTGAGAATGTTTCTGAGTGTTCTATAGTTTGCTGGAGTAATAATATAGTGTGTAAAACGCATAGAGCTTGCTGTCAAGCCAGGATATACGCTGTACAAATGCTATTTATTATTATTATCCATCACATTTCTGCCGGGTTGACCTAGTTGCACTGCAAAGTTCCCCCCCCCCCCCTTTTTCAGGGCAGTGGTACTGACTGAAGTGTCTTTAGACCATTCCCAAAGGGGGGAAAATAACATAATTATTAACATGTTCTTATTCATAGTAGAATATGTCATGCTCATACTGTGCCTGAACTACAACAGAGAACTGCTGCTTTTTCTTTCCTCATCCTCTATCGTCATTAATTCCTCTACTTCTTTGTATGTTTGTCACTCTCTTGTGAACTGCTATTTCCGGGGTGCCTTGATAGTCGAAGCAGATTTTGTGCTGTTCGGGCTAGAGAGGTGAGCAGAGTAAGCCTGATTCCCCGTTTGGACTTCTCTGTTGACATCCACCCTTTGGCGCTCATATGACCTTATGCGGCTGCAAACGCCGTAAAACCAAAACAAACAGCACTGCAAAGATCTTTGACCTTGAAAATGTATACCAATTTTACTTGCCTACTTTTTTAATATTAACACCTGAGTTTGTAGATGTCTTTCCATGGATCTTATTTACGGATATCTGGATTGCAGCATATCAGAAAGTCGTCATCCTATAACGAGCTGTCTATGTTGTTTTGGAAGATCCGGATGATGAAATTTAATTTTAAAAAGGAGAGAGGAAATGACGCTTCCCTGGGGAACACCTTCCTCGTGTCGGTTAGGATCGCAAAGAGAGGGTCCGACACGAAGCTGGAAGGAACGGTTTAGGAAAAGGTTTCCTTTGATGGTAGAGAGGTGACTGCATAGCCTGAGAATGCGCAAGTCTCGAAGAGTACTGTACTCCCAGGTTGTGTCGAAAGCTTTTTCGAGATCGAAAAGGGTGGTGATCGTATGGCCTCCTTCGACAACGGTCAAACGAAAAAGTCCGTTGGAGGACCAGATGATCCAGAGTGGATCGACTTTTCGTTTTCCTGTTTCCGTTCTGGAGACCACTCAGTGAGCCTGTCGTCTCAAAGAACCACGTGTGTCGTCTGATGACCATTTGTCTACAAGTTTACAGAACAGCTCGTTACGGCAATTGGTCTGTAATTGGATGCTGTTTTTACTTGTTTACCTGTATGAAGGACCGACATCACTGCACAAGGGGCATCCTCATAAGCACTCCGTCCCCTAAAGAAGCACATCTCGAAGTGTGTAGATCCTGACGGTTCCAAGCAATGGTTGATTCCATAGCCTTCTGCTCCTCCCACTATGTCTTGAACTTCTGCAGGCGCACCATCCCATTCCACGCTCATGAAGTCGCTCAAGATGATGGTATGCTGTGTTTCGCTTTCAGTATTCACCATGTACGTTTTAGGCTGTATATACTTTATTTGTTTGTTTTTTTATTTCCTTTTTTTAAATGTTTTACGGCACTTGCAACACAATTAGGTCATAATATAAGTGCCGAAGATTAGAGGTGCTACAAGAGAGTAATAAACACAAAGAAGGACAGATAAGGACACTAAATGTTTCATAGGAAAGAAGTAGCAAACCACATCAGACCACCCTCCTACCACACGTTCTGTGTATGTAAAACACTTACATTGCGAAATTCTTTCATAATTAAAAGATCCCCGTGTCACGTTGGTTTCACTATATATTCGTGCTAGACTGGTTTAATTGAAAACGTCTGCAAGTTGCTCAAATGTTCTAAACCCAGGAAGCACATTTTCTCAGAAGAAATCGTTAAGTTTTGATAAGAGTTTTACGGCATTTGAAACTCAATATGGTCATATTCGTAAGTGCCGAATGATTGTATAGTGTTTCAACAAACATTTTCATCACTTTGTCATTTTGACCAATAATAATTCATCTGTATATTTTCTTGACTTTTTTTTTTTCGAAAACATGCTTCTGGAGCACACGGAACAGATGTTGAGAAAAACGAAACTGCACTTAATTTATATTTTTATTGTATCAAAATTGTTTAGCTTAATGCTTATCAATAGTTTGCTGACGATTAGTAAAATGTGGCTAGACAGACGAAAATCTAAACGACAGTGCAAAAAATTTGAGGAGTGAATTTCAGCAACCTTAAACCAAACATAAAATAATTGAACCAGCAGTTGACAGTTGATGACTCCCGAGCAATTTCTTGGTAAACGAGCATCATAAAGTGAGCGGCATTTATCCATGATTGGTAAACAATACCTCATCGAAACCGTCGTTAAAACACTATTCATTTTACCACTCGAAATTCATATATTTCACAAATAACGAGCAGGACTAAAAACAATGGGGGCTACGTCATACTTATTTGAATTATTGCTTCTCAAGTCACCTCTAGGGTCTCTCGTGGCCTAGAGGTTAAGGTGTTGGCCTCTCATTCAAAGGTCTCATCGGGTTCGATTCCGGGTAGCAACTTAAAGGTTTTCTTATCTAAAATGGTCTCCTTTCACCTCCTTTCGTGCTCTCTAGCAATGTTCTGTTGTCTGCTTTCGTCTCCTCTTTCTGCCCGCACCTCCTTACCTCTTTTGCCTCCCCCTCTGGGCTCCTGACTCTATCTGCAGCCTTTCTACTACTACTCCTTGGCTCCTTCTTACTGCCGTCTTTCTAACACACCCCTGATCTTCTGGTAGGAAAGATCTACGCCTAGCCTTCTCAGACAAGGGCAAAAAATCTCGGAGGGCCCGTGTGCAAGTTGCACACGTTAAAGATCCCTTGGTGGTCTAAAATCTATAAGTGTAGGCTTCGGCCGCCACCTGGGCAAAATTTAAAATGCCCTACCAACTGAAAAGGTTTAATGTGTCCCGCGCGCTCATATGACCTTATGCAGTTGCGAGCGCCGTAAAATACTTTCCACAAAAAAAAGAAATAAAAAGAAAACTGATATACTTCACGAATAGTAAACAAGGACTAAAAACAATGGAGGGGAGGGGGGGGTTACTTCAAAGTTATTTTATCCATTGTTGCTCGAATCACCTCTTGTATTTAAACATTTCTGGTGCATTGTCATTCTGTCATCGTAGTTTTCCGCGGCGCTGCAACCACGACCTGATTTCGGGGGTCGGGGGGGGGGGGGGGGGAATGGATGAATCTGGCAGTGGAATTTCACCCGCAGCGAGGCGTGTAATTTTATTTTTTTTAAGAGGGGGTGGGTCTCAGACTTTTGTAGCATTATTTATGCTTTCAGATGGGAAATTGCGAGAGAAAAAATTAAACTGAACCGACCAGACGCAGTCAGAATGATCTCCCTCTCACCGGAAGCAGGAAATTAAAGCGTTCTTTTTTTGTAACCAAATTTGATCTCTAGACTCTAGACTATATCTACATTCTAGATTCTATCATCTATCTAGATCTAGACGGGATTTCAAGGTCGCCTTTTTTTTTTTCAGCTTTCCCCATCAAACGAATTCTGATACCTCAAAATTGTCAGCATACTGATAGTTCAAAAGACAAACTTTGATCATGTAGCGCCAATCCTGAAAAGCCTTCACTCAGTGGCTGCCGGTTACCAAGGGCTGCGTCTACTCGGGCTTCCGAACCTGCCTGTCAGGGCCAACTCGAGCTGAAAGGGATGCAAAATCCCGCCTGGAAAACCGAGATACTCGATAGAAAATTTCTCCCCACTCAGGAATCAAACTCGAGCCACCTTGGTGCGATAGCCAAGCGCCTTACCTCTACACCACAGGTACCGATATAGTGTATTTGGTGAGTCGATCACTCATGATGAGGCAGGTAGTAAGGTCCAATGAACATCAAACACGAGAAGGTCCAGATATTCCCGATGTTATCCACAATTTAATCACCGTAGTAGAGTTATACGGGATGCCCACCACGGCTGGATCGGGCCGATCGCCCGACTCGATCGGCTGAAACTGAAAACAAACAGGGTGCCCACTACAGGGATCGGCCGATCGGGTCGATGACCCGACTCGATCTCCTGAAAAACAAACATGTATGTTTTCAGTTTCAGGCGATCGAGTCGAGCGATCGGCCCGATCCAGCCTTAGTGGGCACCCCGTAAACACGTTTGTTATTGAGGCGATCGAGTCCGGCGATCTGCCTGATAGGTTGATCCCACCAGTAGTGGGTACCCCGTATTAGAACACACCCCAAAGAAACACAAAAAGTAACAAAATCATATCAACGAAAAAGTAGTTTAATCGTGTTTCACAAGACCTTTTCGTGACGGTACATCACAGACAAGGCAACAACCACGATTGTAATCGTGATAAACAACGACGTGTCAGAAGTACATACGTTGGTGTTCAGTTATCAACAGTTAACCCGTATGTGAGGTATCGTGGTGAAATCAGGCGCTCGTCAAAATAATCAAAATAAAGCAAAACTGGCATTTTTCCGCAGGTTTGGGAATTTTTATCGAAATCTTTTTGTTGTTGTTTTTGTTTTGTTGTTGTTTTTGTTTTGTTTTTTGTTTTTTTGGGGGGGGTTGTCTCTCTATCAAACGGCTCCACTTGTCTTTCTGCACCTAAGAAAGGTTTTCTTAAACACCTCTCTGTATTTTGAACTCATTTTCATGTAAACAAACATGTTGGCGCATGAGTTAACAGTTTCCATCAAAGTGCTGAAGGAGCCGACGAGAAGAAGCGTGTTTTGATATCTACCTCCAATGTTCATTTTTGGTTCAATAAAGATAGCAAGATAAATAACTGTCAAAGGTAAGTAACAGATTATAAAGATGGAACCGATTAAAGTCACAGTTTTCACAATTGTTTTATCCTGTTCTTGATGTCCTTTGACAACAAACATTTGTCGCCATTTTGACTTTTTGTTAAGTTGGATAACGAAAACAATAGTGCAGCACACAACACACACAAAGGACAAGGTGTGGATTATTACACCTTTGGTGAGATAAATTGATTCCATGATTTTGTGGGCGTCTGGGTCAATTACTGTTTGTGTTAGTATTGATGCGTTTCTGGCTGGATCAAATACCCAGGCCAGTCTGCTAAAGTAGAAAAAGGGCAAACCGTCGCACATTGCAAAGAACAAAAAGAAAAGGATAATCTTTGTTTTCCTTGGCGTGATAATGTTTTTCACCTTCAAGGGCACGAGGATACACAGACATCTCTCGAAGGTGATGAAAGCGGTGATCAAAGCAACGATTCTGTAGAGATTTCATAAAGGAAAATGTATCATTAAGCTGTTATTTCATCAAGAAAACTAAGGTATTTTACCATGAATTAAATAATAGCATTTCTCAAGGATGAAGAAAATTTTAATTTCTGAAAAAAAAACTTCCTGTTTACAGAAATTATAATGCACTAGATTATGTTCCAGTGTGTCTGCGTATGTGTGTGTGTGTGTGTGTGTGT
>NW_004797463.1:236440-237668 GCF_000002075.1 Aplysia californica | reverse complement strand
GGAGCGGTTAGTGCGCTCGTCTCCGAAGCGGAAAGTCCGGGTTCGAGCGTCGGTTAGGACACGAATTATATTCACCCTGTCCTGCCCACCCAGCAGTAATGGGTACCTGACTTCGAGGTGGGGAAGTAAAGGTGTGCATGGAAAAGAACTTGCCACCCTACCACAATATGCCGAAGGCCCAGGAAGTTGTCTCACTATCAAGGCAATCCCCAATGTCCGGATCGGATGCGGGAACAACTTTTATTTTAACTGACTTCGACACAGTGTCTTCCTTTGGGGGGGGGAGTAGCCTCTTCAGACAGATTTGCAGATAACCACAAATGGAAACGTAATAAAGATCTTTCACTCTTAGTGACAGTGTATAACCATCATCAACATGTACACAGACCAGGTAACGTCTTCAGAAGAAATGTTATAACTTTCCATATGTATCAGGGTACAAAAAAAGAGGAAAACCAAGAAAGACCTGGATCCATTGTGTGAAGGATACCCTGAGAACATACAATATTCCACCCAGCCAGGTCTTCAAACTTGCTAAAGAAAGAAAGCTCTTTCTACCTTCGACGCCCTAGAGGTACAAAAGGACGGATAAAGTAATGTTAGTCCTTATGTCTTTTTTTGTATAAAGTCAACGTGAATAATACGTTAAATTTGGTCCAAAATGTGTGGAGATTTCTTCAATTCTCTTTTAAAAGGGAGGTAAGTGTTTTACGGCGCTCGCAACTGCATTAGGTCATATGAGCGCGCGGGACATATAAAAAATTGTCAGTTGGCAGGAAATTTTGAATTTTGCCTGGGTGGCAGCCGAAGCCTACTCTTATTGATTTTGGACCACCAAGGGATCTTTAACGTGCGCAACTTGCACACGAGACCTCCGATATGTTTCTTCTTTGATCGAGAATTCTAGAAGGCTTGGTGTAGATCTTTCCTACCAGAAGATCTGGGTTGTGGCTGACAGACCCCAGTAAGAAGGAGCCAGGATGTAGCAACAGAAAGGCTGCAGAAAGAGTCAGGAGCCCAGAGGAGGTGGCAAAGGAGGTGAGGGAGAGGAGGCAGAAAGTGAAGATTAAAGCAGACGACAGAACCTTGTTAGAGGGCAGGAAAGAAGGTGAAAGGAGACAATTGTTGAGAAAAAAAAGTTTCCGTCGCTATCCGGATTTGAACTCAAGACCTATTGAATGAAAGGCAAAAGCCTTAACCTCGAGGCCACTAGAGCCACCTCCACCCC
>NW_004797463.1:228278-234571 GCF_000002075.1 Aplysia californica | reverse complement strand
CGCCATCTGAAGCAAAGAGCGCACTTCCTGCGGACACTTTTTTGGCTGAGTGGCCCATCTTGTTATTTACTGTCTTTGATTCACGTAGATATAGGTGCAAATGATGATGTGTGACGTCTGATGTTGCACCGTGTAGCACCTCCTGCTGATGCACGCAGTAAAGTATTTATGTGGCAAGAAAAAAATAGAGAACGCGAATAAAACAAAAAGTTTCCTTTCGTGTATTCTAGCAAGTGTCTACCCGGACCAAGCAGGGAACAGCTGTTATGGAACCACAGGTGTTAAATTAACAAAAGTTACCATGATTATTGGTTTCAGTCTTTGAGAACACGGATTCTGGTCTTTCGGCAACATATGCACATGGGGCATAACTTCTTTATTCAAGCATATCGTATAGCTTTCCTTATCTTAACCCTATCCATACACCCTGGGTACATTTTGTATCCCCAGCGTTGTATTGTTCACATTTTAGAATACTTCTAGTACGAAGATCTCTTTGAAACTTTCAGTACTTCTCACAAAATCATTTTGACAGACTGCGAGGCAGAGCGTTCGGATCGGATTAACGAGTAAATTTCCTCTTTGGAAAGTCGTGGCACAGTGTTCCCCAAGTCGTATGGATACGATAGTAAAACACGACGTACAGATAGAGTTAAACTTTAAAAGGCAAGCAACAACAAGCACACAATGGAATAATATGCAATTTCTTGTTAGTGATCTGTGTATGATGGTTGGAGATTTGCCGTAGCATTTCCTTTGGTCGGTTACTGATTGGACATAATTTATACTTAAAAGATTTTTATAAAGGTCGCTAAAACGCTACAAACCTTATCTTTCGTCATCAGCCTTTCTGACCTCTTATAAGAGTATATAAACAGAAGCTATCAACGGGAACTCTCATCCAATTCTACTCTCGGCTGTACCTTTGTTTAGCTGCATCCCAACTGCTTTAGGTGTGAAACTAATTCCCTTCTTCCCCCTTTTTTGGGCCTTCCTCTCTTTTTTTTCCTTGTGGGTTCCATCTTACGTTTGGTGAGTAATGTTCGTATTTTGTTTTCTCAATGTGTCTCCAATCCACCTCCATTGTCTATGTCTGCTTTCATTATCCATTTTCTGGTGACTAACTTGCTCCTATAAGTGTACATTTTTGTGGCGTCATGCCAATGGAATTTTAGAATGTTTTCTTATAGGGGGTGCCCACTAGCGAGAGCAGATCGCGTCGTGTCGGGTCGAGTCGTCGGGTCGGGTTGTCTTCTGGTGGTTTCAGTGCATACAAAAACCCTGCCGCGATTGTACCCGACGACCTGGAAGTTAAAGTAGAGAAACCTTTAACCTCAATGGCTTCTAGGGCTCCTTTCTGCAATTCCCTGTTGCAGTGCTACGACAGGCTGGAATGAATCACATAAACATTGTTACAATAGTTGCATCGATAACTTTCGATTATCAAAGATCGTTCATAAGAAAATAGCTCTAGTTCACTCGGCCAAAAAAGTGTCCGCGAAAGTCCGCGCTTTGGTTCAGATGGGGCTGCAGTCTTTGTTTTGAAGCTCTCTTTCGTTTCTTCAGAAGAAGAAGAAGAATAGCACAGTTTGTTAGTTTCGCTTTTACTGTTTTTCACACAAGAAGGGTAACTCTGTTCGCAAAGTCTGCACTTTTTCGAAGAGAGCGCCACCGGATTTTGAGTGTCAACATGGACACGTGACTCAGCCTTGTTGTGATTGGCTGCAAACCACCCGACCATGCGATTCGCAGGCCTGAAAACAAACACGTTTGTTCTTGCAGGTCACCGACCGAGTCGATCGGTCTCTGCCACGACGGCCGCTTTGCGCTCTCAATTTGGCTTGCCTCAGCTTCCAGATCGAACCGACCAGACCCGACCCGACTCTATCACGTATGTGGGCACCCCCTATAAGGCAACTGCTGACATATTATACGAGCGTAGTTGTAGCTTTTAGACGTTCGTTTTGTAAGCTGCCATATTTCCGATCCATTAAGTCACATACTTTTGACATTTGTGTAGAAAATTCCTGTCTTGGTCCCTATTTCTACAGTCACTGCAATCTGTACCTTCCTAAGTTGTGCAAAAGCAAAAACAAAAGATAAAAAAGAAAGTAATAAAAAGTATTATAGAACACATTTTCTAGGCCTAAAATTAACACAGATAAATTGGACTGTATCATTTTTATTTTTATTTTATTTTTTTTTTATTTATTTTTTTTTTGGGGGGGGGGCTAATGACTAAAATTAACAGTTATCTCCCTATAGCACAGACTGCTAGAATATATAAGCATACACACACACACACACACACACACACACACACACACACACACAACACACGCGCGCGCGCGCGCACACACATACACACACACACACACATGCACACACACACATGCACACACACACATATGGGTAGATAGATAGATAGATAGATAGATAGACAGATAGATAGATAGATAGATAGATAGATAGATAGATAGATAGATAGATAGATAGATAGATAGATAGATAGATAGATAGATAGATAGATAGATAGATAGATATAGAATGACACAATAGGTTGACATCTCACCCATAAAATTAATATTCACGGAGCTTTGAAATCCTATCTTAGCATACACCACAATGTTGATTATATTGGTGATGACCCCAAGAGGACCCAGCACACCACAGAGAAGTGTAAAGTTTAACATCGACACAATTTGCATCGCCTCATCGCTGATTAAACTGGCAGGTTGCTCAGAAAATGCTGTCGTCATTGACTCGATTTTGTTCCCATCCGAAGAGAGAGTGATAGTGTTAGATGATGGCAACTCGGAGGTCTCCATTCTGTGATGTATTGGTGCGTCTGAGTCTGCACTGGTCGGAGGCTGAATTCTCCTCACTCACACGTCTCTTTGCCTTTTTCTGCTCCTCTCTTTAGCTTTTTTTATGTCAACCTTATTTAAATATTATACATTCCTTAGCCAATGAAATTACGTGCCCTTTCTTGGACCTAGCAGTGGTTTCCTTTTCTTCACTGGGTTTGTTTTTTTTCGTTTTTTTTCTTTGGGTTTTGCTTGGTTTTTTTGGCCTTCTTCCTTTCTTTTAATCTCTCCTTCTTTCTTTCTTTCTTTCTTGATTTGTTGGGAGGGGGCGGGGAGGTTTTTGTTCGTTTTTCGCTTTTCATTTTTCTTAAGGGCGTTAAGGGCACAAACAAACACCACGATGTTCAAAGTCATGTGGCAATTATACCCTTTGACATTCTCTTCTCAGGGAGCCTCTAACATTTTCTTGACGAAATGGCTGATGTGTGTCTATTATAATTATAGCGTAGTATACTAGAGGACTTTCTTTCCAGTCCCAACTCTCGGCTTTGATTAGCAAACACATAATTATTGGACCCACGTTACCGACATTCATGGCCGTCTTCTCTTTCGGGGTGTAGCGGACATATAATCATGATCGATCAGCAGCAGCCTAAGATAATGTTGTGGGATGTGTCGATCCATCACATCACCTTTCCACGCAAATTGTCAGAACACGCAGCGGGAGATATGTACTTCTAAAAACAAAGAAAGAACGATACAAAAGAGGTTTTTTAGTCATCTGGCATAAGGTTATTTTCAGAATAAGCATCAATGTGTATTGCTTTTTTGAGTATGTGTTTATATAACTCTAAAAGTCATGTAATTCAATTCCTGTACGTGGTTGAATGATGCATCTGATGAGATGTGTACACTTTGTCAGCTTTCCTTTCCTTTTATATTGAATTTTTATTAGAGTAATATATGATATAAATGTTTATGTATACCAGAATGTGTTGGGCTTAGAAAGTATTTCGGTGGTAAAGGAGTTGTCAATGCGGAGGGGAGTTGAACTTAGAATATATTTTGGTAGTAGTATCGGAGCTGGCAGTGGGAAGGGAGTTGGACTTTGAAAATATTTTGGAAGTAAACAAGTTTCCAGCAAGGACAAAGTAGAACTTTGAATTAAAAATTCCTTAGATAGTAAAGGAATTGTGTGTTGGACTTTAAAATATTTTTGGGAGTGAAAGACCTGATAATACCCCGCATGCTCAAGTCGTGAGCCGGACATGGGGCCCAGATCTTTTTGACCATATCTTGTGGTATTTCGACATGCCTACCTTGTGACCATATCTTGCGGTATTTCAACATGCCTACCTTGTGACCATACCTGGCGGTATTTCAACATGCCTACCTTGTGACCATATCTTGCGGTATTTCAACATGCCTACCTTGTGAGCATATCTTGCGGTATTTCAACATGCCTACCTTGTGAGCATATCTTGCGGTGTTTCAACATGCCTACCTTGTGAGCATATCTTGCGGTGTTTCAACATGCCTACCTTGATACCGCTACGGGTCCAGTGGGAAATCCCACATCTTCTGGACTGTGTAACGCTGACTGAGCTTACCACACGGCGTGGACTGAACGCCCACCTTGATACACGTGTGTGCACAGGACCATGACTGGGATAGGGCTCAAACCAGACCCCCGTCGCCCATATACAGTGGAAACCTGATATAACAGGGATGATGGGAGTACAGAAAATGTCCTGTTATATCCGATCCCTGTTATAACAGAAAAGCAAAGAAAGTAAGCATTTGTGGACTAATCCAGCTGTACTTATTCATGAGTAGTTTCCCGTGCCACAAGTACCCACGAACAGGGGTTTTGGCACCAAATTTCTCCTTGCCTCCTTAAACCACACCAGAAAAAGCTTGGTCCATAGCATCTGTATCGGGTAGTCTCCTCATCTTCTTTCGATCCAGAGCAAACTTTCCATTGGAGTATGCTGCCACTATCTTCTCTCTATCCTTGATAATGGTGTTAATCGACCCTTGTGGAATGTCGAACTAACGACAAATCTCTGCCAGTGGAGCTTGCTTTTACTTTGGTCAACAGCCTGGATTACTTCGAAGTTTTTGTCAATTGAAAGGCATTTTCTCTTGCGCTTGACATCGTTGGTGACATTATTACGCGTGCGTGTTGCTAGGTTTCGGGCTAGATCGAGGTCTGCAGCACACCGCAGCCCTCTCTCGATTCACATGCAGTGTGTGCTTACAGAGGCATGGCTTGTGTGGGCTTGCCCCATCACTGCGTTACTCTCTCTCTCTCTCTCTCTTACTTTTTACATATTGTTAACGAGCCTTTGTCCCTGTTATAATCGGTTGGGCTCCGATGAGGCCCTGTTATTGCCGATAATTTTTAATAGAGATAAAGAGTAGGAAAAAACGGGGATTTATAAAACCGGATCCCTGTTATTACCGGGCCTGTTATATATGGTTTCCACTGTATGCAATTTCTTCCTTCACAGTTAGATGGACTGTTAATCAGTTACTAATCCGAATACAGGAAAAAGAGGCTAAAACAGCACCTGGACATGGATGGCTGGTGCCTCTATAAATAAATCATTGATGGTCTGGTCAGTTAGATGGACTTCTATTATGATCTTCTCGGCTGATTGAGGTGAAAAATGCCGCCTAAAGACAGATTGCCAGTAAGTTCCTATTTTTATAGGATTTTGCTCATAAATGTTGTGAGGTAGAAGGATTAAGTTTGATTCTAAGTGTTTGCCCCAAGAACTTAAATGTGAGTATCGGTTACTACTATCCCTAAAACGTTGTAAAGAAATGTTATATTGGTTGGTAATGGAGAGACAAAATGAGTCCTATCTCTGAAATAATTACATAAACTAGAAATATTACTTAATATTCCGCATGCCTTGCTCACTAAGAAGTGACGTTTCTATTCTGCTCTTCATTGACGAGGAAGTTCTCTTCTACTTCTGCTCACTGTTGATGGAAAAAAGGGTTTGTTAACCTTAACCTCTTTACTGCTGGGTAGAGGTAGGTTCTGGCTTGTATTCTCCACTCATATTGTTTCATCTGATTGACACATGTTTTAGTAGTTTTAGTAACAGCTTGTGATTTTGCTTATTCTGAAACAAATCTCTGTGTTTAAATACTCCTTGAATTAACATTTAATCTTGTAGATACAGATGTTGATGGAGATTTTTCAGCAGTGAAGGGGTTAAAATCTGAAACAAGATATTGGGTGATATATATTCTATTAGTTTAGTGTCAATAAAAAGAAATATAGCGAATACGCATGATGCGTGAAATGAGCTAGCAACAGCAGATCTAGGTTTTGTTCATTGACATTGGTCAAACTTTTGAAATTCTCAGTAGAATTGACGGGTGTGGTTTAGGTCTCGTTATTTTGATTTTTACTGTAACTCTGTCTGTTTACCACCCACCCACCCCCCTCCCCTCCCTCTCTCTCTCTCT
>NW_004797463.1:226308-227773 GCF_000002075.1 Aplysia californica | reverse complement strand
ACACACACTCTCTCTCTCTCTCTCTCTCCCTCTCTCTCTCGCTCTCTCTCTCTCTCTCTCTCTTTTTTTTCTCTCTCTCTCTCTCTCTGTCTGTCTTTATTTCTCTCTGAAGTGGTTGATAATTTCCACGCTCTTCCTTCACAGGTTGAGGGACAGACGGAGAGACTCCCGTGTTGATTATTATGTCTTCTTGGTGAAGTGAAGGGAAAAAATGACACTTCAAGACTTTTGCCTGTAAGTTCTTATTTTTTAAGGATTGTGTTCATAAATTAATGTTATATGGTTGAAGGAATAAGTTAGATGTAAGTGTTTTGCCACAAGAATTTAAATTTGATTTTCGGTTACTGCTGCGCCAGTGAGGGTGCGGGGGCGGAGCGGTTAATGCGCTCGTCTCCAAAGCGGAAAGTCCAGGTTCGATTCTCGGTTCGGACACGGATTATTTTCACCCCCTCCTGCCCATCCAGCAGTAATGGGTACCTGACTTCGAGTTGGGGAAGTAAAGGCTCATCAAAAACATTCGGGTTACATCTGGGCTAGGCGTGGGCTTAATACGCTGCAAAAACCGTGTGGCGCGGGCCTGCAAAACCAAATGGTGCCCAAATCCAAGCCCATCGTGGGCCCATGTGGTGCCCATCTCTTGGAGCAGGCTGGGTATGGAGGGAGGGGCGTGATCTCGGATGGAGAAAAGTCCGTTCGATATTCTTATTTTGTTGTTCTGGAGTTCGCAACTGCATAAGGTCATATGAGCGCACGGGACACACCAGACTTTTTCAGTTGGTAGGAAATTTTGAATTTTGCCCTGGTGCCCGCCTAAGCCTACTCGTATCGAATTTAGAACACGAAGGGATCTTTAACGTGCGCAACTTGCACACGGGACCTCCGAGATTTTTCGCCCTTGTCTGAGAAGGCTAGGTGTAGATCTTTCCTACCAGAAGATCAGGTGTGTGGCTGAAAGACAGCAGTAAGAAGGAGCCAAGGAGTAGCAGTAGAAAGGCTGCAGAAAGAGTCAGGAGCCCAGAAGGAATGGGGGTGGGGGGTGGCAAAGCAGGTGAGGGTGAGATTGTTTCAGAATGCTATCAGGTCTGCTGGGGTAATAATAATTTCGCAGATTGTAAAGCACACTGTACAGCTTGCAGTTGAGCTAGAATTTGCGCTATACAAAATATGCTATCTATTATTACCTGGGGGGGTTTTATTCGTACGCTTTGCATAGCAGTCTGTCAAAATGATTTTTTGAGAAATACTGAAAGTTTCAAAGAGATCTTCGCACTAGGAGTACATTGTATTCTAAAATGTGAAGAATTCAACCACGGGGGTACAAAATTACCACAGGGCGTACGGATAGGGTTATAGAGGGTTTCAGAGGGGCTTCGTGTTTGAAAGGTAAAGGTTTGATGAGATCTGGGCTAGATCTAACGGAGGTTTGTGTATTTTGTTAAAAATTATTATTAGGCCTTTTGGGGGG
>NW_004797463.1:223986-225287 GCF_000002075.1 Aplysia californica | reverse complement strand
TTTAGAAGCCGAGTTGGCAGTCACCCTGTATGTTTTGTTTTGTTTTTTGGGGTTTGTTCTTTTGTACTTCTTCTCTCATTACGTCATTTTGCTCTGAATTGGACGGTTGTTTTGTTTTTTGTTTTTTGTTTTCCACGACCACTGCTATTATCTCGTCGGCTGTTTCAGCTGAGCACTATGTTTGAATTAATTATTATTGTCAAACTATCATTTTTTCACTAACTCGTTTTCTTCTTTTTTTTTTCGTCAACTATCAATACATATATTTTTTCCTTCCAGCTGCAGTAATTTCCTTACTTATACTTAGGAGTAAAAGTGCGGATACAAGGTTCTCTGTTTTGTTATTTTGTTTTGGGTTTGGTTTTGGGGGTTTTTTCGTGGCTTTTTTTTTATCTTTGTTTCAAGAAGTACCTCTGATCTCTGATTGTTACAGTTATGGAAATATCCATGAGCGAAACTAAACGTCTTAGGCGTGTTGTCTAAAAAGGTATATGGCGAGTAAAGTACATTGTCATGTTTTGACTTCTGACAAGGTGTACATTATACATTATACCACTTTCACTCAAAGACAAAATTTGCCAACCATGGCGGAGCGCTCTTTTTCGACCCTCATCTTCATTTCGCTAACCGTTTTGGCCCCACTTTCGTCAGCCATGATTTCTTTTAAAAACTCGTTTTCGTCCCAAATTTGCCGTAATATTGTAATGTAACCGAGCCGATTACACAAGATCTAGTCTATAAATCGTCCAAAAGTTTCTGCTTTGAGGCTCAAACATCACTTTTTCACATGTATTTTTTTCTCTTCTTAAAAAGGGGGACAGGGGTGCTGTACACGAAAATGCTAGTGAAATTGGATGTTTTTGCCTAGTTTTTCAAGATATTCAGGGTTTTATTATTTCACAAATAATAAACAAGGACAAAAAACAGTGCGGGCTACTTCATACTTATTTGACGTGGGTGGTTGGCGGGTGCTCTGATGCGGTTTGCTTCTTCTCTCACTCCTATCAAACATCTATCGTCCTTATCTCCCCTCCTTCTTGTTTATGTTTGTTACTCTCTTGAAACACCTCTAATCTTCTGGCGCTCATATGACCTTATGCAGTTGCGAGCGCCGTAAAACCTCTACTAAAACAAAACTTATTTGACTTATTGTTTCTCGAATCATATCAAGTATCAATTCTGGTACATTTCTTACAACTATCCAGCAGTAATCTGCTAATAATCATATCACTACATTTGCCCTGATGTCGCTTTCCATAGCTGCAATGTCTCGGTGAAAAAGTTCCCCATGTTCACCCCCC
>NW_004797463.1:221408-223870 GCF_000002075.1 Aplysia californica | reverse complement strand
ACACACATTCATAACACTGTCCCCGTGGTTTTATGCACCCCGCATAATTTAGCAAAATTTGATCTTTTTTTGTGTGTGCATAATTTCTGATTATTTTCCTTTATCATTCTTTGTGAAAATTAAAACAGAATCGCATAATTTCACATTTTTGGGCTCAGTTTGCATAAAACAACGGGGACAGATAAGATCGTCCTCATCTTTACATACGATTAGGTTGCCCTTCATTGTTGAAAATGTACGAAAACCATTATCACGATTTCTGATTGTGCTCACTTTCAGACCGTCAGCAAGCAAATGTTAACGCCATTCCTGGAGCCCTACGTTTGGGGGGGGGGGGGGGGGGGGGGGGTTCAATCCCCCTGGTACTCAAAAAAATACATTTTTCTTCCCGGGATTGACAAAAAAAGCGTTTCACCAGATCACAGTTGAATACGGATGGTCGATACGCAGATAAAAAAAATGCGTTTCTTCAGATAATGGCAGACTGTAAGTCATTGAGAAGGTCACTTAGTCCATTCTGTGTGATCATAATACAGCATGGTGTATTCTTGCTTGAAAATGGCGATGAAAAATCAGGCTCATTTGATGTTGAAGCTTCAGTCTATTCTTCAGGGGTATCTTCTCCCACGTCTTTCAGATACGTAATAATCTTGTATCTGGCTCGACAGGAATTGGTAAATGTGAGGCATTGTGGAGAAATCAGGCGCTCGTCAAATTAAAATTGAAGAAACTGGCATTTTCCCTCCAGTTTGACTATTTTTATCGACCTTTTTTCTTTTTTTTTCTCCAACATCTTTTATGTCCTTTCAAGAACACATTTCTGCGTGGTTTTTACTGACAACCGTTGATTAAAGGCACAAAAATGTAAGATTTCAGTTACCACGAGCTCTCAAGCTATGAAAAAAACCAAAACTTTGGTGGCCATTTTCTCGCCAATTCAACCTCTGAAGCAAAGCCACCTCAGCCTCTTTCTATTGCGGATATCTCGACTTCTATTCAAGATAAATGGGCTTTTTTTCATCAAAGGCAAGACAAATGGACAGGCTTTAAGATGACACCAATATTAAATAACCCCACAAGCCCCTAAATTGCCGAGCACCTGATTCCAACTCGCCTTTGAGGCAGCGTGGTGGAATCAGGCTCTCGGCAATTTTGAGGCATGTAGAGTTATTGATATCATCTTAAAGTTTGTTCACTTGCCTTTCTTTGGATGAAAAAATATCCATTTATCTTGTGTACAAGTCGAGATATTTGCAAATAAAGGAGGTGGGGGTCACCTGTTTTCAGAGGTAAAATTAGTGAGAAAGTGGCCACCAAAGATTAGTTATTTCTTTATCTTAAGAGTCCGTGGTAACTGAAATTTTACATTTTTTGTGCCTTTAATCAACGTTTTTCAGAATACTCCACTCAGAAAAGAGTTCTTTAATGGGCATGAAAAGTGTTGAGTTTTTTAGAAAAATTATTAAAATTCACAAACCAGCGGAAAAATGCAAGTTTCTTCAATTTGATCATTTTGACGAGCGCCTGATTCCAGCGTTCCTTGACCCAAATGTTCGCTGTGTGGTACTCGGCTTAGGGCAGATGGACTATCACCAAAGATAGTACATAACAAGATGGGCCACTCAGCCAAAAAAGTGTCCGCCGGAAGTTCGCTCTTTGCTTCAGATGGCGCTGCAGTCTGTTTTGAAGCTCTCTTTCGCTTTTCCAGAAGAAGAATAGGAATAGCACCTCCTTGCGTGCACAGATCGACTGCTGTTCATCGGCAGTTCGGGTTCGTTCAGTGTTGAGTTTTAGGCTTTTTTATTTTAATGACCTCTCGCAGTTCATTCTAAAGTCAAATTAAACGAAGAAAACAATCACCCTTTCCTCCGGAAGAGGTTTTTTGTCAGCGTAACCATTTTAAAAAAGCGTTCTTCCAAAATTTATTCGAAAACTTGCTAGTTTCACTTTGATTTTTTAAACTCAAGTAGGGTAACTCTGTTCGCAAAGGGTGCGCATTTGCGAAGAGGGCGCCACCGAATTTTGAGGACACTTTTTTTAATTTGCTCAAAGAGAGAAGTGGCCCCTCTTGTTCTGTAGACTCTTTGCTATCATGGTAATCAAGTTCACTCTCCCGATTACCGTTTCGTCTATTGTGAAGCGTGCTGACAAAATGAGTTACTTTTCGGATTCAGGCCTTAAGGAAATAGATACATCACACTTATAGCTGAAGTTTTTACAATACATAAGTATGAAATAAAAGGTATGTTATACTTAAAGAATATGGCGTCAGTAGAAAATCTACCAATTTGACCCTAGTGTCAATTTCGGGCCTATATCTCCATTTGTGGACTGCGAGAAGTAACTCATTTTGTCAGCACGCCTCACTTCTGATTGCACGTTACTGACGTAGTAGGTATCTGAATGATTGTACGGTTCACGCCAAACCTCTGGCACTGAAGAGGTCATTGATTTTCTCCCCC
>NW_004797463.1:200367-220163 GCF_000002075.1 Aplysia californica | reverse complement strand
AGGGGGGGGGCTTTTTTGCGGGGAATTTTGTTTCCGACAGCTTGCCCAGACCGAAGGTTCTCCAGTACATTTACTATTTGTTCCATCGTCCGTCCTGCTTCTCCTGGGATCTCGTTCGTTCGTTATGTTTGTTTTCTACACAGTTCTTCTTACTCCGGCTAAAATGTTTATAGTTTCTGACTTTTCTTAATATAAAGTTAACCGTTGCAATAGAATGTTTATGTTTCTTTGTGTCGCTTGGTAGAGCAGTTTATCTATAAATTATTTCCAATATCATTTTACAACTGAAGGTTGCGGATGATATCTTTATCAAAGTTTGATGTGACATATCTCACAGAAATAATTCCTTCTGGCTTATAGCAGTCATTGGCTCTAGATGAAATGACTTTTAAGAAATCTTGTCTTTTAGACAATATCGAAAAAGAGAGAGTGAATTAATAAACTGTGTGAATTGTTTCTTCAATGTTGCCCTTCAACTTTGCTGTGTAGGTTTGGTATAATAGATAATGCAGGATATCAGAGTCTAGTGTACTCCCCGGGGCGGTGCTACTGACTGAAGTGTCTTTAGGCCTTTCCCAAAGGAGAGAGGGGGGGGCATAAACATGTTCTTATGCTCAGTGGACTTGTAAATGGGCTGATTCAGCAATACCATGTTCATAACTGTGCTTGAACTTGAACTCCAACAGGGAACTGCTGCATTTTCTTTTCTAATCCTTACTACGTCATTTCCTCCCTACTTCCTTTGTGTGTTTCGCCCTGACAACTACTTTTCCACCAAAATATTACGTGTCCAACTCCCCTTCGCACTGTCACCAGCCGCCCCCCCCCCCTCCCGATACTTCCATAACATTTTCCAAGTCCAACCCCTCACAGACTTATGTTCCATAAAACAATGACAAATTGGTCGCTTTTAAGCACAAGGGGGTTATCCCGAAAAATACTGTTTTGAGAAAATCGAAGGTAAAGTTTTTGCCCCTTGTTCAATTTCTTTAAAAGACAATGAGAGTTTTTTTCTATAACCAAGCAAATATACACACCAATGAAACCAAACTTCTCCTGTAGGTAGGGCAATGCCAGCTTTTGGTTTAGGTCAAGATTTCTGGAAATCACCGAAATCTGGGTTAGCCTACTTGTCCTTAAAAGTGACCAATTTTTCTTTTAGAATTTTCATCAGGTGAACATTATTCGTAGTTCTGGTCAGCTCTCAGAGGAAATCAATTTTTTATTTTTTTTTAAAGTTCTACAACATGAAACTTATCCCGTGTTCCACGCTCAAAATGGAGCTCGAGCCATACGTTAACCTTACTACATGTATTAGTATTCACATCGTCAGAGCGAGCTGAGGCTCGAACCTCCGAACCTATGAGTGATCTCACGATTACTGGTCCGGCAGCCTGACCACTGGGCTACCGACGCCACCCTGACAGAGTTTGTGTTTTCTAACCGGCCTATCCGTACGCCCTGGGGTCATTTTGTACCCCCGGGGTTGTATTCTTCACATTTTAGAATACTTCTTTATCAGGAAGATCTCTTTGAAACTTTCAGTATTTCTCAAAAAATCATTTTGACAGACTGCTATACAAAGCGTACGGATCAGATTAACGAGTAAATTTCCTCTTTGGAAAGTAGTGGAGCAGAGTTCCCCACGTCGTATGGATACGATAGAAAAACACGAAGTATGGATAGGGTTAAGGAGATCAAGGGTTGGTACGTGTTTATGAGCAAGTCATCTGAACTGACCTTTTCCCATCCAATGAAACTCTCCTATTTCGCAAGTTATTTATATTCTATCTTTGTCTTGAGTGATGCGATTCAAATGTCAGTATTGCGACAAAAAGTGAAGAGGACATAGATATACAATTTATTTAATAAAGAATCCTATTTAGCGAATGAATAACTGGAAAGAATAATATTGTTTCAGCACCGTTGTAACAGAAACGGGACATTTTGAGAAAACGTACATGAACTACCAGCACCTAACAGTGTTTGTTTTGCTTGTTTTTTTCTTGTTTTAGTAAGTGTTTTACGGCGCTCGCAACTGCATTAGATCATGTGATCGCGCGGAACACATTAGACATTTTCTGTTTAGTAGGAATACATTTTGCTAATTGGGTTTATTACATATTATAGTACCTGGACACTTCCTGAACAATATCAAGAAACGTATGTAAGCCTTGCTACACCCTAAAGCTGTTTGTTTGTTTTTTTTGTCAGGTTTTTCTGCAAAAGCAGATGTTTTCTAGCCTTTTCTTACCTGTATCGCTGTTTTCTCACTATTCTATTTTTTCACACATTATCCCATTTGTCTGCTCTGTTTCTTTTTCAATTTCAATGTAACTTTCACAGGATACCAACAATACCTAGTTCTAAATTTTGGCTTGTTGAATTTTTTATTAATGGAGTAGATTTTGATTTACGGGCTTAGAAAGCATGAATTTTCAAATTTTTTCACTTTTTTTTGCTACACCCCAATTGTAAGTGTCATAAAATAAAAACTAAATCGTATATCAAAAATTCAACCAGCCAAATTTAAAAGTTACATATTTACTGTTTGCATGCTCGGTTAATAAATAAGGGAATAAAATGGGATTGAAAAAGGTATACAAAATCCAATATGGCCGCCGTTTCCTTAGCACCCGATTCACAATATACTTTTTAAACTATTGATTTAAAATCCCCAATAAGACACGATGTCCCTCAGCAAAGATGGGCACTCTAGGCCTTGTAATAGCCAAAATAGACCTCAGGAGCCCCACCAGCCCGTACATCCTGTGATCATTTTGTACCCCCGAGGTCGTATTCTTCATATTTTAGAATACTTCTAGTACGAAGATCTCATTGAAACTTTCAGTATTTCCTTAAAAATCATTTTGACAGACTGCTATGCAAAGCGTGCGTATCGGACTGAAGAGTAAATTTCCTCTTTAGAAAGTGGTGGCACAGAGTTCCCCACGTTGTATGGATACGAAAGTAAAACACGACGTATGGATATGGTTTAGTGGTGGCACAGAGTTCCCCACGTTGTATGGATACGATAATAAAACACGACGTACGGATAGGGTAAAACGTTCTCCCACTAACCTTTATGGATATACCACCAGCCCCCGGTGCCAAGATTTCTGTCCTGAAATGAGGAACATGACGTGTAATATCATGCATCCATTTCGCTTCCCCAGATTTACAAAGTTATATCTTTCGTGGCGTCGGTGGCCTTGTGGTTAGGCTATCGGACTCGTAAATCGTGAGGTTGCGGGGTCTGGGGTTCGAGTCGCGGGCCCGACGTTGTGTCCTTGGGAAAGGCATTTTACACGAATTTTCCGCATTTCACACAGGTGGGAATGAGAACCCGGCCATAGACAGCGAAAGATCTTGTCAGTATGTTAGTGTTTTAGTGCCTATAAATGGCCGCTTGCACTGTTCGCTTCCCAGGAAGTTGTGGTTGTTTCAAAATGCTCTCAGGTCTGCCTGGGTAATTATATACATGTAGATTGTGAAGCGCATAGAGCCTGCTGTTCAGCGGGGATTTGCGCTATACAAATGCTATCTATTATTATCTATTATCTCTAGTACCTAGTTGTGAGAAATTTGACGTCAAAGTCAACAAACATTTTGAGTTTCACAGCATACATGTCAGTTACATGTATTTGGATATCTTGATAACGACTCCGAATAATCTTACGATTCTGATAGAGCAGATAGACCATAATTTGGTGTCTCAGCAACTCAAAAGGGCCAAAAATGTCAAAGGGAGCGACTTACAGAACGAAAGGACGCAGAAGTAATCAATTCAATAAATAAACAAGTAAGTCCACACTTCCGGGGCTGAGAAATCTGCACTGCACCCTACAAAGGAAATGAAGAAGTTTCCGTGTTGACAATAAGATTATGTCCCTTTTATAACATTTTATGATTGAAAGCGTGCTATTATTTTGTATTTGCTGTTGGACTGAGAATTGTAAGGTGAAAGATACAGAAAAATTTGACATCAAGGCCATCAAGAAAGCCAGCAAGATCTCTGGATATGATTTTACTAGAATTGATTATATGTATAACACCACAACTAGGAAAAAGATCAAAAGTATTATAAACGACCCATCACATCCCCTTTCCACGCAAGTTGTAAGATCACGCAGGGGCAGATATGTACCTACAAAATCAAAGAAAGACAGATATAAAAGAAGTTTTTTAGCATCTAGCATAAGGCTTTTGTCAGAACAAGCATCAATCAATGTGTATTTCTCTTTAGAGTAGATGTCTACGAGTATTATAACTCCAAAGGTCTTTTAATTAAATTCCTGTATGTCTGGTTCAATGATGCATCTGATGTATTATGTACATATTGTCAGCGTTACTTCTCTTTTCATGTTGAATTTTAATTAGAGTAATATATAATTTAGATTTGTTACGCATACCTGCATGTGTTTTTATGGTCCTGTACAGCCAAGAAAAATTTCCCTCTGGGATAATAAAGTATTATCTTATCTTATCTTAAAAGTATCGGCACAATAGAGAAGCCACTCCTGGCACTCCCTGTTGAACAATTAAAATGTCTAATCGAGCGAGTCTGTTTGTTTGCCGATTAGTTCACAGTGGGAGGTTGGAGGTTGGTAATTCTTGTCAAACGTCTATCCTCCTAATCTCTCCCTTCCTGCGTTTGTTACTCTCACTCTCTTGTCACATCTCGAAACTGTTTTGCAAGTGTCGTAAAAAAAATTCAAAACAAAACCAAATAAAACAAATCAATTCACAGGAAAAAATTTATAATTTAATTATACCCTCCCCATTTTCTACAATTTACGCCCACAAGAATCTCCAAGACTGAAAATTGTGAACGCCATTGGGATTTTGTGAAAGTACGTGAAAGTTTAAGAAATTGCATTGCACTTGCATACACGTACAAAAAGACAGTGAATAAATACATTATACTTACTTGTCTTATCTGTCCACTGTGTTGGGGTCACTGCAGTCGGAACATGTCCATCTCTGCTCTTCCCCCTTCTTCAGGATCCATCCCAGAGTCTGTCTGCTGATAAGTCTCTATCATAATACTGAAAGTTTCAGAGACCTTCATACTAGAAGTGTTCTAAAATATAAAGAATACAACCCCGGGGGTACAAAATGTCCCCAGGACGTACGGAGAGGGTTAAAGAGTAAAAATGTATCTCAGCTCTCAGATGAGACGTAGCAGCCTATCCATCTCCGCACGGGTTGACCCTGACAGGCATAGTCTAGTAGTAGTATAGGGTTTTACGGCGCTCGCAACTGCTATAGGCATAGTCGACGCCCACCCCTTAAACGCTCGCTTTTAAGGACAAGCGGGATAACCCATATTTGGGGGGTTTCCTTCCAGAAATCTTGACCAATCGTCCTAACCCCCAGAGAGCAAACTTTTCATGGGAGAGAAAAATATTGTTTCACTTTTAAAAATTGCACCTGCGTTGCGCTAGGTATCTCTTTAGTTAGTTGGGTTTTTTTTACCATCTTCATTCTGAATTACAGTCATACATTTGACAAATATATTATGCAACCTATTATACCACAGAGAAAAAAATGCAGTACATTTTGGGGGAAATTTGGGGCAGGTTTTGTACATCTTAACAGCTGGCCAGCATTTTAGTTTTAGTTTTAGTAAGAGTTTTACGGAACTTGCAACACAATTAGGTCATATAAGTAAGTGCCGAAGACTAGAGGTGTTACAAGAGAGTAACAAACACAAAAAGGAGGGGAGGTAAAGACGATAGATGTTTGAAAGGAAAAAAGGAGCAAACCACATCAGAGCACCCGCCAACCACCCAATTTTTTTATTTTTACAAGTCCAGACAGTAAAGTAAAGCAGCAATACTCTGCATTCAACTTTTCATTTCTTTAAAAACAAAAACCTGTCAGAGAACTTACATGAGCAAAATACATTTTCTGAAATAGCAAAAAGAAGTATTAGATTTCATTTTATTCCAAACAAAACACAACGACGACTAGAACACACCACAGACATTCGAAATACCAACATACAACACAAAAAAAAACCCAAAGTCTCAGATCAATATTTTTTTCAAGTGTATAAGTAGTTTATTTATCAGCAGATTCAGTGCAGAGTATAAAATGTCCATAAAAGTACAACAAAGGGGAAAATCTCCCTTATTATTTCGGAATTGTAAAAGCAAGTTAAGTCTTTAAAATATAGGCCAAGTATCTAAACACTATAAAGGCTGCCTCATTAAAACTTTTTTTTCAGTATTGCACATTTATTTTATGGAGAAAAGAGTCAACTAACAGTAAGACTGTATGTTTTAGTGAGTCAGCGTGGTGGAATCAGGCTCTTGTCAAAATAATGAAATCGAAGAAAACAGCAGTTTTCTCCCTGTTTAGCAATTTTTATCACATTTTTGTTTTTTGGCTCAACACCTTTTATGTCCATTTACAAACATATTCCTTTGAGGATTTCACCTAAAAACGTTAATCAAAGGCACAAAAATATATCTTTAAAGTTTACATGGACTCTCTAGCTTTGGAATTTACCAAGCTTTGGCAGCCATTTTCTCGCTCTGAAACCAGGTGACCTCCACCTCCTTCAATCTAATATATCTCCACTTCTATTGAAGATGGATGGGAAATTCTTTCATTGAAAGCAAGACAAATGAACAAACTTGAAGATGATACCAATAACTCTACATGCCCAAAAATTGACGAGAGCCTGATTCCACCACGCTGCCTCACATATATACAACAAGAAAAATAAAAAAAAAGGTAACATGAAGAAATAAAGTGAAAACTTTCGATTTCTTAAGCATTCACTGTTCTACTAGATGTATAGTAGTACCATTAACATAGGTTTCAGCAAAGAGTCTACATAACAAAAGGGGCCACTTCTCTCTTTGAGCCAAATTAAAAAAGTGTCCTCAAAATTCGGTGGCGCCCTCTTCGCAAAAGCGTACCTTTTGCGAACAGAGTTATCCTACTTGAGTTTAAAAAATCAAAGTGAAACTAGCAAGTTTTTGAATGAATTTCGGAAGAACGCTTTTTTAAATGGTTACGCTGACAAAAAACCTCTTCCGGAGGAAAGGGTGATTGTTTTCTTCGTTTGATTTGACTTTGGAATGAAAGGCGAGAGGTCATTAAAATAAAAAAATCCTAAAACTCCGCACTGAACGAACCCGAACTGCTGATGAACAGCAGTCGATCTGCACACGCAAGGAGGTGCTATTCCTATTTTTCTTCTGGAAAAACGAAAGAGAGCTTCAAAACAGACTGCAGCGCCATCTGAAGCAAAGAGCGAACTTCCTGCGGACATTTTTTTGGCTGAGTGGCCCATCTTGTTATGTACTATCTTTGGTTTCAGTCAACAAAGCAGAAACTCTGTCTGCTTGACAGCAGTAGCAGGAGGAAGACCAGTTTTCTTGTTGGGGTTTTTTTTTTTCATATGTAAGAGTTTCACGGCACTTGCAACATAATAAGGTCATATACATTTGTATGTGCCGAAGAATAGATTATGTGTAACAAGAGAATAACATACACAAAAAAGAGGGAGGAGAGATAAGGATGATAGATGTTTGATAGGAAAGAAGGAGTGAACCACACCAGAGCACCAGCCAACCACCCACAAAAAGGATAGAAATGCAATCGTATACACACACAGCGAAACACGCACATAATGAACAGATTTTCAGTTCCCAAATTATTTCTCCAACACGCATTTTTTTTAAATTTAAAACACAAAGAAACATTTGCACATAAAGAAAAGATTTCCACTTCACACCGATTTCGCTCTGAGTGTGCCAGTCTATACTGAAAACCAAACCTACATCAGGATAATGTGAGTAGATACAACTAAAAGCACTATATAATGTAAACTTCCCAGTATGCACGCATACACAAACTAAAAACACTATATGTAAACTTCCCAGATAGAGTATTATGTCCAACAGGCATATGATCTATGAACACAATTTCGCATGGTCACAAAGAATACTGTACCTAAAAAGAGTCGAACCCGCTCCAACAGCCACCTGTGTGAGCAAACAACAACTTCCAAATCCCCCCCCCCTCCCTCCCCCCACATTCCCTTGTGGGTTTCTTTTTTCCTTTTCATGATAGTGACAGCGTCTAAGCCATTCACCTGTCTAAGAGAGACACTTTTCTCCTCAGGGACCAGTGACGGTCTTGGACAATATGGTCGCTTTTAAGGACAAGCGGGCTAACCCAAGTTTTTAGTTTAGTTTTAGTAAGAGTTTTACGGCACTTGCAACACAATACGGTCATTATAAGTGTCGAAGATTGGAGGTGTTACAAGAGAGTAACAAACACAATTAAGAAGAAGGGGAGATAAAGACGATAGATGTTTGATAGGAAAGAAGAAGCAAACCACACCAGAGCACCCGCCAACCACCCACACACAGATTTTGTGTGTTTCCAGAAACTTTGACAGACACCAAAAGTGGGCATTGTCCTACCTATAGGAGAAGTTTGGTTTCACAGGTGTGTATATTTGTTTGGTTACAGAAGAAACTCTCCTTGTCTTTTAAAGAAACTGAACAAGGGGCAAAAACTTTACCTTCGATTTTCTCAAAACAGCATTTTTCGGGATAGCCCCCTTGTGCTCAAAAGCGACCAATTTCATCTGTACTTAATAACAAAATCTACACAAGGATCATGGGAGGAGATATAAGTAAAACAAACGCATGCATACACACGCACAAAACACTCCTTGTACAAACATTCCCGATCCGATACAGCATTACGACCATCAGTCGTATATATC
Organism: Aplysia californica; assembly: GCF_000002075.1. Lineage (NCBI taxonomy): Eukaryota > Metazoa > Mollusca > Gastropoda > Aplysiida > Aplysiidae > Aplysia > Aplysia californica. The sequence goes on along the minus strand of NW_004797463.1, from coordinate 211,408 downwards.
CATGAACACAACTTTGCATCAACACCAAAAGACACTGCCAAAAACCATGTTAAAATGTTACAGACATAATAGCTGCATCCAAAGGAATACTCTACAATAAAAACAAAGCTACAGCTACCAGACTTTTAAAATGTTTTAGTAGAGGTTTTACGGCGCTCGCAACTGCATAAGGTCATATGAGCGCCAGAAGATTAGAGGTGTTACAAGAGAGTAACAAACATAAAGAAGAAGAAGGGGCGATAAGGATGATAGATGTTTCATAGGAAAGAAGAAGCAAACCACACCAGAGCACCCCACCAGACTTTGAACTCCACTGAGGAAGACAACTACAGATAATGTTATGTACATCTACTGCCATTTTTCTGACATTTGTTAGCTCCCCTGTTGATCAAATGTCCGAGGTACCTTCTCTTTCAGGGCAAACAGCTAACAACACAAACAACACAAGAATGTGAAGGGAAAAGATATCCAAGACAGAGCTCTGAGGGTAAACACCCTTTCTCCTGGTTGTTTTTCACAAACATTGAACATAAAAATTCAATACGTTGCACATTTTGTTGGAATTGCTAAACACAAGCAATTGTTAATTGGAATGGGCAGGGTAAAAAAAAAAAACCAACAACAAAAAGCAAAGAAATAAGAAATCCCACTTCACTCAACTCTTTTTAGTTTTAGTAAGAGTTTTACGGCACTTGCCAACATAATAAGGTCATATAAGTGCCGAAGATTAGAGGAGTTACAAGAGAGTAACAAACATAAAATAGAAGGAGAGGAGATAAAGAAGATAGATCTTTTATAGGAAAGAAGGTCACTCACTTCTGTTGTGTATGTACCAGAGATAGATCAAGACTGTACCACCATTGGTCTTGTGGTGGTGGATGTTGGGAAACTGCAGTACGGTGGAAGGCGCCACACATTGACACAGTTAGGCGTCACATTGACACAGTTAGGTGTCATATTGACACAGTCAGGCATCACATTGACACAGTCAGGCGTCACATTGACACAGTCACCAAATGTGAGGCAGCGTGGGGAAATCCGGCACTCATCAAAATAAGGCTATTGAAGAAACTGGCATTTTTCTGTCAGTTTGGAAATTTTTTCCGAATTTCTGTTTTTTCAGCCCAACACCATTGTTGTCCAATTAGAACACATATCTGGGAGGATTTTACTGATAAACGTTGATTAAAGGCACAAATCATGTAAGTTTTCAGTTTCTTCGGAGAATCAAGCTATGGCAATAACCAGACTTTGGCAGCTATCTTTTCGCTAATTCTATCTTTGAAACCAGGCGACCCCACCTGTGTCCATCTGAACTATTTCGACTTCAATTCAAGATAGATGGATATTTTTTTCCACCAATAGCAAGACAACTGAACAAGCTTTATTCATTGCTCATTGTTTCAAGAAGCAACATCCCTGCACTCCGGACGTGTCCATTGATGCTCCGTTGCTCTCTCCAAAAAGTCGCCGTGGGTATTTCCACCGATTGTGCCAGTGCATATCTGGTTGAACATTTTGAACAAGCTTTAAGAAGATATCAATAACTCCACAAGCCCCAAAATTGACGAGCGCCTGATTCCACCACGTCGTGACACAAATTGGTGTCAAAAGGCACATCGTACGGAAATTAAGTAGTATGTACCTCATAAAAAAAATAAGTGGCAGCGTATATATATATATATATATATATATATATATATATATATGTTATATTACCTTTTTCTGCACCAACATAATCTATTGTTGGTAAATGATACATCCTTAGTTCCCTTTCTTCTCCGTACTGGCAAAATCTTTTTTCATCTGACTGTTAATAATAGCTCTGTACATCATCGCAATTCGATCCACCAACAGTCCTGGCAGCATTGACAGCATGGTTCAACGACCACAGAGAGGATGAAGGCAGCACTTCACACACAAGAGAGAGACTAAGGGAAGCTGGGGTCTCTAGAGGGTTGGGGAGAGACAGTAACCTGCATGGAAAAGCCAGAAGAATATCCAACCAGCTGTTAACTGGCACGATCAGCAGACAGACCCTTTCATGGATCCTGGAGAGGAAGGAGGAGAGGCTATGGCATTGTGCCACCTGCAATGATGCCTATTCTTCAACCAAGTAAGTAAGTAAGTAAGTAACAAAGTAAGTAAGTATCATCGCTCATCACAACCATTCTATCTAAAATCATTATTGAATTGCTCTCAGATCCTTGACTTACATCTATAATCCTTGAATCTCTCTCTGCAACAATTACATGTTATACTAAGTATGCACGTAATACACTATTGGATACGATCACACGCACTTTTTTCTACACATCAGATGTCGTCAATCTCATATAAATGGGAAAGGGAAGGAAAAAAAAATAAATAATAGCTCTGTAGAATATCTTTACTCTTTTTAACATGTTCCTTGAGAGAATCATGACTGATGCTTTGGAAGACCATGAAAGATCAGTGAACACTGGTGGCAAATTAATACTGGAGGCAGATTACAAACTTAGGTTTTTCTAATGACACTAATGCCCATGCAAGGAAGAATTATATATATCTATGCTAAAAATAATGCCTGTTTTGATTGTTCACACAGAATTGATCTAGTGACTGACCTCTTCCACTACCACATTCAATCATCAACACACTCGTTTTGCGCAAAAATAGGGACAAAAACTCTCTTGACACACAAAAAGCCGCACGTCTTTTCCTTGTCCTTGTTTTGTGACAGCACGTTTGTTGAAAATATGCAAATATACTCATTTTCTTAATTAAAAAATAATGTCTAAGCTACAGGGTACAAAGCAAGAGGAAGACCAAGGCAGACCTGGATCCAGGGTGTGAAGGATACCCTGAGAACATACAATATCCCACCCAGCCAGGCCATCAAATTTGCTAGAGACAGGAAGCTCTTTCTCCCCTCGACGAATTAGAGGTACAAGAGGACGGATAAAGTAAATAAAGTAAGTCCAAGCTACAGACTTGTATTAGTCACCAAAATGTTCACAAAAGAATGAAGATTTGATTTGTGAGGGTAGAATTATAGTGTGGAGTATTTGATGCTGCCCACGCTCAACCAGACTCAATCTTCCGCAGCCCCCCCCCCCCCCCCCCCCCCACACTCCCCTGGGTAAAATGAGTTTGAGTTCCCTGCCTTAGATAGAGAAAGTTCATAAGCTACAGTAAGTTTTTATTTGTTTTAGTGGAGGGTTTTACGGCGCTCGCAGTTCCATAAGGTCGTATAAGCGCCAAGGGGTGGATGTCAACAGAGTAGTCCTTACAGGGAATCAGACTTACTCTGCTCACCTCTTTAGCTTCAACAGCACAAAGTCGGCTTAATAATTTGTTAATGTGTTTATAAAACAATATATTGTTACATACCGTCACCCAGCTAGAGATGAGAGAATCTTTATCTCTTTCGTTGAACATGCTTATCATTGAAGGTTACCAGATCATAACAAAATTCAAAATATATTTTTCAATAATAACAACAAAGGCTTGCCTTTTCAGCGATGAATCTTGACTATTGCTTTGTTAGAACACTCAACAGAAAGTAAGGCCACCACGCAGAAAGAAACAGTCAATCAAACAGTTAGACCTGCTCTAAGGGCAACCTGTCCAAGACAATCACCTGAACAAACGACCACTCCCCATTTCCCACCTTGCGTTTTAAACAACATTGAAAAGACACTGTCCAAAGACACCCACCTGTCTTCAACAACCACTTTTCTACTTGAAAAAAGGGCGGCCGTTTTGGACAATTTCTTGACAATTTCAAATGCAATTCATTGGTGGCGCTTAATTTTACAGTCCTCAACACTTAACAAAACAGCAGTTTAACCGTGAGCATTAACAAGATAGTCAGGTGACATACAAAGAAGATAAATGCAATTTCATATTAAGATTATATTAATTAATTATAAGGTGTTGGCAAGCTGTGCAATTGTTCTAAGCCCACAAAGCAAACTTTTCGAGAGATAGAAAAAAACTATTTGCATGTTCCATTCTTTTAAAAATCATTTCTGCATTGTGCTTTTTTTTCCCATGCTTTTATCAGTTTTAGGAATTTGAATTCCGACAGGCTCAGAACTATTTTGTCCAAAGTGTACTTAAGTAAAGAGGGCACTTTTAGTTTTAGTAAGTTTTAAGGCACTTGCAATACAATAACTTGAATAACTTGAATAAGGTCATATAAGTGCCGAAGATTAGAAGTGTTACAAGAGAGAAACAAACACAAAAAAGAAAGAAGAGAGATAAGGATGATAGATTTTTGATAGGAAAGAAGGGGCAAACCACACCAGAGAATCCGCCAACCACCCACAGAGGAAACTTTGGACAAACTAGTTCCGAGTCGATGACATACAGTCAACTGCACAGGTGAGGAGAACAGGTGAGGAGAACGCAATTTTTCTTTAAATTACAAAATGTTGTGCTTAGTTCATCCGAACAGCTGGCCAACTAAAGTTATTCATAAGTTTTCAATTTTCGACCACAACCGATAGAGCAGTGACAAAAGAACACAGCACTGCAATACTTTCACATCAACAAACAAATTCATCAAATGAAATATCTTCTTTAAGTAACATTTTCTCTTTTTAAAAAATAAAGAGATGCAAAAGCAAAGAAATGATCTTGTCAAAATGTAAAAGAAAAGATGAGCATACCCGGTACCAAAAGGGAAGTGACGTATTTCAGAAGAGAAAAAAATTATCCCATTATAGGGGAAAAGTGACACATTTTAAAACGGATCTTTTTTAAAAAACCTTACATGAAGAACGTTACCAGTGCTACTGGCTTATCAAGCATCTCTGACTCTATGCAGGGATGCTGTTTCATAGAATAAAGGTTCACCCATGCCCGCCTCAAACCTGAACCATAAAAAAAAGCATTTAATTAAAAAACCCAGCAATCCCATAGCAGCGGGCAACTATAAAATCTCCAAAAGGAAAATGTCAGCTTAAGCAGTGTTTAATTGACCTATTCAATACACTAGCAATTACTGTCACAAGACAGTTACAATCTAATATGGCCACCCGCACAACTGACCAAGTATCAGAAATATAAAATATGAAGTGTCGGCTGGCTATGAAAAAAAAATAATACTGATCTTTTTGGACTCCCTGGAAACATGTGCACAAGGACTCAAAATTTCTGGATCATTTTCTCCAAGAGAACTCGTAACAAGACTGTTTTTACATAAAGTGCAACATCTTCTCAACAGTCAGCCTGAAGTCGGACAAAGTTCGGACAATTTCAAGAATCAGAATTTCTGAATTTATCCCAAATTTAGGCACCTCTGTAAAATAACAGCTGAAAAATGTACGAGGGAGACAAACCAAAAACCTCTAGACCACAAGGAAAATGTCATAGCCACTGCTCCACAGCAACTTTCTCCCAATTAAAAAATATGAACTCTTTAAGAATGTAATAATAACACATGTGTGATCAGCAACATTCCAATTACAACATGTTGTGGCACGTTTTCAACATTCATAAACAAATCAGAAACACATATTTGCATATTTCATAGCATCCATAATGTTACTGGCCGTTTTAAATTCGGACAAAGAGGCGATGACTGAAAAATCTTCATGAAGAACGAAGTTTTGCCTCGGTTTGAAAGTACCCCAAACAGTGCATCTTCAAGCAGTCGCAAATGACCAGGTCCTCGATGCGTTTACACTTTTAGTACAGTCGGTGACTTTACTCGCCAGACCGTAGTACGCGCTCATTACCGCTGGGGACTTTAGCCAGCGACTCTACCACGCACACTAAACACAATTAAAGAACGAACAAAGCCACTGCACTGAAGTAAATACTGGTACTAAAGGAGGTCACTCTATTTGATAGTAGCTGAATAGTTGAAGAACCTCTGTGAATTTCTAAAGCAGGTTTCTTCGGCTGCGAAGGTTTTTTCTTTTATGTTAAAAAAATTATACCGTGGCTTCAGCGTTCTAAACTGGTGCTGTACTTGCGTTGAGGGTTTTTCACTAAATGAGCCTTCAGTACTGTAAGTGCTAACCCTATCCGTACGTCTTGTTTTACTATCGTATCCATACAACCTGGGGAACTCTGTGCCACCACTTTCCAAAGAGGAAATTTACTCGTTAATCCAATCTATACGCTTCGCATTACAGTCTATTAAAATGATTTTTTGAGAAATACTGAAAGTTTCAAAGAGATCTTCGTACTAGGAGTATTCTAAAATGTGAACAATACAATCCCGGGGGTACAACAAAATGACCCCAGGGCGTACGGATAGGGTTTAAAAAATTCTACCTTGACTTCAGCGTTCTAAACTGGTGCGGTACTTGAGGGTTTTTCAGTAAATGAGCCTTCTGTACTGTAAGTGTTGACCCTATCCGTACACCCTGGGCTCATTTTGTACCCCCAGGATTGTATTCTTCGCATTTTAGAATACTTCTAGAGTGAAGATCTCTTTGGCACTTTCAGTATTTCTCAAAAAATCATTTTGCCAGACAGCCATGCAAAGCGTAGGGATCAGATTAAAAAGTAAATTTTCTTTTTGGAAAGTGGTGGCACAGAGTTCTCCACGTCGTATGGATACGATAGTAAAACACGACGTATGTGATAGGGTTAAGTGGTGTCACAGAGTTTCCCACGTCGTATGGATACGACAGTAAAACACGACGTACGGACAGGTTTAGAGAATATCCAGGTGACCAAAGCGCACCGCATCCTCCACCGTCTCAGGCAGCTGCCGGTTCCTCGTCTCGGGCAGCACCAGCGACAAAAGGGCAGCGGCGAAAGACACAGCTCCAAACACCAACATGGGGAAAGCAGCAGCGCTCTCAGCGCCTATAAGTTTACCCTGTGAGGGGGGGAAAAAAAGTTGACATTTTTAGTTAGTTTTAGTAAGAGTCTTACAGCACTTGCAACACAATAAGGTCATTTAAGTGCCGAAGACTAGAGGTGTTACAAGAGAGTAACAAACACAAAAAAGAAGGAGGGGAGATAAAGACAAATAGAAGTTTGATAGGAAAGAAGAAGCAAACCACACCAGAGCACCCACCAACCACCCACAAAAGTCGACTGTGCTAAACGAAAGAGAGAAAACCCTTCCACACAGCTGACCAGGGGGCGCAAACTCATGACATTTTGCAGCCACCTACTGGACTGCAAAGTAACAGCTGTGTGGAAGGGTTTTCTGTCTTTCATTTAGCACTAAACTGTAAACAGAACAGATCAGGAAACATTTTTTTTTTAAACTTGATTACAAGAACAGTACAAAACAGACAAAGTTAAAGTTCTTGAAAAATGTTGAGTAGTAAAAAATACAGATAACCATAAAGGCTCTTCCTAATCTGGAGACCGTCCAAGGTAGAGTGCTTGCCCCTCGAGTGAAAGAGCTAGCTCTATCTAAATACGGATAACCACAAATGGTCACTTTTAAGCACAAGGGGGCTATCACGAAAAATGCTGTTGTGATAAAATCGAAGGTAAAGTGTTCCCTCCTTGTTCAGTTTCTTTAAAAAACAAGGAGGGTTTCTTTATAACCAAACAAATATAAACACCAAAGAAATCAACCTTCTCCTATAGGTAGGGCAATGTCCATTTTTGGTGTAGGTCAAGATTTCTGGAAACCCCCGAAATCTGGGTTAGCCCACTAGTCCTTTAAAGCGACCAAATGCTCTTCCTAATCTGGAAAACTTCCAAGGTAAAGTTCTTGCCCCTCGTGGGAAAGAGCTAGCCCTATCTGCCTACACAAGCACGATTGGTTGATGGCTTCCAGTCTTTTATTCAGATTTTTCTGCCCTGGATCACATGGTAGGAAGGAGAGAGCAAGTGGCTTTCACAGACATGGGGAAAAAAAAATCTCATCCCAAGTGCTTGTTATACTAAACTTGTAAAAGACACCCTGGCAGGTTAAACTCTAAGAGTGCAACAGTTAAGTTTAGCCACTCCTATATAAATCTTCGTCTGAAATCAAAGAAACAGGTCAGGGAGGATAACAGATTATGTTTCAGAGGAAAGAAGAAACAAACCACACTAGAGTACCCGCCAACCACCCATGAGAAGCAGGAACAGGAGAAGAAAAGAAGAAATGAAGAAGAAATGAAGAAGAAGAAAAAGCTCTGAAGAAGAAGAAAAAGCTCTGTCAATCTATCAGGTCCACAACATATGGGGAGACAAAGTTGAGAATGTTCAACTCAAATGTCAAGTCAGTCATGTTATATCGATGTTTTTATTTTATTATTTTTTTATAGTAGAGGGTTTCACGACGCTCGCAACTGCATAAGGTCAAATGAGCGCCATAGGGTGGGTGTCAACAGAGAAGTCCTTACAGGGAATCAGACTTATTCTGCTCACCTCTCTGGCTTCAACAGCACAAAGTCTGCTTCGACTATCAAGGCATCCCGGAAATAGTGAGTCACAAGAGTGTAACAAACATACAAAAGAAATAGAGGAAATGACAATAGTAAGGATTGGGAAAGAAAAAGCAGCAGTTCCCTGTTGTAGATCAGGCACAGTTATGAGCGTGACATGATGAATCAGCCCATTTACAATTCTACTGTGCATGAACGAGAAATGTCCCCCCTTTGGGAATGGCCTAAAGACACTACAATCAGTGGCACTGCCCCCGGGGGGTTATATGGATGCGAGACGTGGAACCCATCTCAGATGTGCATAAAGATGACCCAGGTTTTCTTAAACAAGTGTCTGAGGAAGCTACTGAGGATCAGATTGACAGACAGGATCACCAACGAGGAAGTATTAAGAAGAACGAGACAGAGCCCAGTCAGAGATGATGTGGGAAGAAGGCGTTGACGATGGATTGGACACACTTTCAGGAAGTCGAGCAGCTGTACAACAAGGAAAGTGTTAGATTGGAACCCACAGGGTAAAAGATCAAGGGGAACACCACATGGAACTTGGAAAAGAGTCACGAAAATGGATGTACAGAAAAGTGGGAAGACGTGGAGTGACATCAAGCGACTAACTCAGGATAGGGAAAGGTGGAAAGTGTTTTTCGTGACCTATATCCTGACCTACGGTGAGAAAGGCAATGACGATGATGATGATGACCCACGAGAAACAGGGACAGGAGAAGAAAAGAAGAAATGAAAAAGAAAAAGCTCCGTCAACCTACCAGGTCCACAATGTATGGGGACACAACTCCTCCGAGAAGTTCGACAACGAAGCTGATTCCCATGGCAGAGTTACGGATGCTGGTGGGGAACAACTCACAGCCGTACACGTACATCACAGCGAAGGCCGCCGACGTGCCAAACTTTCCCACCATAACCAAGCCAAGGGAATATTTCTGAAACAAAATAGTTTAACAAGCTAGGTTGTTTTGTTTTTTTTCAAATGAAAGGTAGCATTTTCAAACAAGAACAAAATATTTTAAGCTTGCATTTTTTCAAATGGAAGGTTTCATTTTTTCAAATGGAAGGTTTCATTTTTTCAAATGGAAGGTTTCATTTTCAAACAAAAACATTTAAGCTTGTGGGGGTTTCTTAATGGAAGGTTGCACTTTCAAACAAAAATAAAATTGTTTAAGCTTGCATTTTTTTAAAATGGAAGGTTGCATTTTCAAACGGGAAGAAAATATTTTCAAGATTGTATATTTTAAAGGCATGCTTCGATTTTTTAAATACAAACAAAATATTTTAGGCTAATGAAGAAGGAATGTTCAAAGTTCAAATATGAACAAAAGATTTTTAAGCTTGCATTTTTTTAAGGGAAGGTTAAATTTTCAAACACATGATACAGTGAAGTTATATGTTAGTATAGATTGTGAAGCGCATAGAGCTTGCTGTTGAGCGGGGACTTGCGCTATACAAATGTGAAGCGTGCTGACAAAATGAGTTACTTCTCCGATTGAAGCCCTTAGAAAATAGATATATCACGTTTATAGGTGAAGTTTTTACTATTTATAAGTATGAAATAATAAAAGACAGGTTATAGTTAAAGAATACGGCATCAATTGAAAATCTAAAAATTGACCCTAATGTCGATTTTTTGCCAATATTTCTATTTGTAGATTGCGAGAAGTAACTCATTATATCAGCACGCCTCACAAATGCTACCTATTATTAGTTACATCAAACACTATTAAGAGTTTCATCATCTTCCTCCACCCACCTGATCACTCTCAGAGCCGAGGTAAATAGGGAAAGCCGACAGAAGAAAGCCCAGAGATCCCAGCATCATGCTGCAGCAGTAGAGCGGCTTCCTCCCAAACTTCTTGATGAAGCACAGGATGACGATGATGGCCACCGTCTCCACGACGCTGCTGAGTGTATAGCTCAGGTACAGGTTGCCACTCAGGTGTTCTACGTTCAGGCTGATGCCGTAGTAGCACATGTTCAGGGCAAATCTGGGGAAGTTTTCATTTAGTTTAAGTTAGAGCTTCTTAATCTTACTAGGTGCCCACTACGGATGGATCAGGCCGATCGCCCGACTCGATCGCCTGAAACTGAAAACAAGCATGTTTGTTTTAGAGGCGATCGAGTCGGGCTATCTGCACGAACGGCCGATCTCAACCGTAGTGAGCACCCCGTATAATGGCACTTGCCAGACTATAAGGTCATATAAGTGCCGAAGATTAGATGTGTTACAAGATAGTGACAAACCGCTCAGGTGTTCTACGTTCAGGCTGATGCCGTAGTAACACATGTTCAGCGCAAATCTGGGGAAGTCTTAGTTTAGTTTTGTTTTAGTTTTAGTAGAGGTTTAACTGCACTCGCAGCTTCATAATGTCATATGAGCGCCAAAAGATTAGAGGTGTTACAAGAGAGTAACAAACTGCTGAGATGTTCTACGTTCAGACTGATGCCATAGTAGCACATGTTCAGGGAAAATCTGGGGAAGTTTTCGTTTAGTTTTAGTAAGAGATTTTTGGCACTTGCAAACACTATCAGGTCATAGTTAGTTTTAGAAAGTGTTTTACGGCACTTGCAACACTGTAAGGTCATATAAGTGCCGAAGATTAGATTTGTTACAAGATAGTGACAAACCGCTCAGGTGCTCTACGTTCAGGCTGATGCCGTAGTAGCACATGTTCAGGGCAAATCTGGGGAAG
>NW_004797463.1:195939-198552 GCF_000002075.1 Aplysia californica | reverse complement strand
GTGACAGTGTGTGTGTCAGTATGTGGCAGTGTGTGTGTGTCAGTATGTGACAGTGTGGTTGTGTCAGTATGAGTCAGTGTGTGTCAATATGTGTCAGTGTGTGTGTGTCAATATGTGTCAGTGTGTGTGTCAACATGAGTCAGTGTGTGTGTCAGTTGTATGCTGACTCCTGTGGATTAATTATTCATTACTGGCAGAAACAGACTCTCAGAAAACTGTTAAAGGGGTAAAAACAGAAATGTTCATTATCTTTGAGAAAAGCTTTTGACAATTGTGCCTTATGGACAGAAACACACAGATTCTGACGCAATTTTTCCAAACAGAACATGCCTGGCTTTTGGGCAGGCAGCCTAAATAGCGAACTCTTTTCAGTTTTAGTAAGAGTTTTACAGTACTTGCTACACAATAAGGTCATACAAGTGCCGAAGATTCGAGGTGTTACAAGAGAGTAACATATATGCAAAACAGAAGGAGGAGAGATAAAGACGATAGATGTTTGATAGGAAAGAAGGAGCAAACCACACCAGAGCACCCGCCAACCACCCGCATAGCGAACTCTGATAAGGGACATAACTACTAACTGACTGGTGGGTTTTGTTCTCAATATTACTCTCAAATCCCGTCTTGAAAGTTCTGAACTTTTTTAAAGCATCAGCAAGTCTGTAATAAGCAATATTAGAAAACAGAGAATACGTTGTTCTTTCCGACAATAAAACTGACATCAGTATTCAGATTCTCAAAGACGTCTTAAAAACATATTTACATAACGGTTGGCAGCTACACAAATGAATTTTTTTTATTTTTTTTTTAATTTAAATTGTAAGTGTTTTACCGTGCTCGAAACTGCATATGGTCATATGGGTGCGTTGGACACATTAAACATTTTCAGTTTCGTAGGAGGAATTAATTTTGACCTTTGTGCAGGTGGCAACGAAAGCCTACTCTTATCGATTTTAGGACCACCAAGGGATCTTTAAAGTGCGCAACTTGAACACGGGACCTCCAAGATTTTTTGCCTTTGTCTGAGAAGGCTAGATGTAAATCTTTCTCATTCAAAATCTTTCTCATTCAATTGTTAATAAATAAGACAGGCAGGTTCATATCTTGAGGGCACAAAAATAATCATGCAATAACTTACCGTACACGAATGAAATCATAAAGACGCCACTTCCAAATACACCTTGGAAGAATCTCATAGCCAGGAAGACAAGGTAGTTGGGAGAAAAGATGAGCACGACAGTCGCAAGGGTGTAAAATGCGAGACAGCACAGGAACACTCTCTTCCGACCAAATCTGAAAGAGAAATTTAAAAAAACAATATAGAAATAGCAACGCATAAAGCTATCAGAACAATCTAAAACAAGCATTACGATGCTTACAGATCATGGGAGTTAAAAATATACAAAAATGTAATTCAAGAATAGAAATACAGTCTCTTTCTGGTCACATGGTAAACACTAAAAAGATGTATTAAAAAAAATTGCAATACAAAAAAAAGGTTTTCGAAGCAGTGCTTGACCCAAACGAAATAATTGTAAAAAGGCACCTCTAGGCTACAACTTTTAAAAGAATAATTAAGTCTAATCGTCATTACATGCCTTGCTAATGAAAAAAGTATGCTTCCTTTTTTTACTAACAAATAGAAAGATAAAAGCAAAAGAAAAAAGAACACTTTCAAAACTGAAATTACATTCCTCCCCAGCGACAATTTCAAGCCCTAAGAATGAAATTTTTTCCGTCTTTTATGTCATTAAGAAAACAGCTCTCTTCCTATAGTTCCTTCACAGCAGACAATCGAGAAGCATTTAGGGGTAATTGGTTATGTTCTGAGAATCCTAAGCTTGTCCTTTAAACTTTTCTCCTCTGTCAAAGATAAAGAACCAAACTATATCAAAGATGAAAATATGTCAGCATTTAGGAAAAATGATGCAACAGCAGAGTTAGTTTAGTTTTTGTAAGAGTTTTACGGCACTTGCAACATAACAAAGTCATACAAGTGCCGAAGATTAGAGGTGTCACAAGAGAGTAACAAACACAAAATAGATGGAGGGGAGATAAGGACGATAGATGTTCGATAGGAAAGAAGGAGCAAACCACACCAGAGCACCCGCGAACCACCCACACCTTTTCTCCTCTGTCAAAAAGAAAGAACAAAACTACATAAAAGATGAAAATATGTCAGCATTCAAGAAAAATGAAGCAACAGTAGAGTTCAAAGCATGCTATTGTGACAGACTTTTGTATGGTCAGATAAGAACAAAACAGTCCACCAAGACAAAACATTGTTGACACTCACAGGTCGGACAGAATTCCATTCACAAAAGCTCCAATGAGGCCACCGATGAAGGCTATCATCTTGAAGTGAGACACCAAGATCTCATTCTCACACACCATGTCGTACTGAGAAATAAAAAGCACAAAGGAAAAAAGGTAAATTTTTACTTATGCACCCGCAAGCAAAAGCACTGTTTTCGGTGACCTGACTAACCTTTTTTTGGATGCTGAAAACAAATACGGCCATGAAAATTGCGCGAATCAGCGGTTTATGAAAATGTTACAGAATATTGCACAACAAAAATAATGGGCAAATGCCTTGCCCCCTGAAACCCCCCC
>NW_004797463.1:189796-195833 GCF_000002075.1 Aplysia californica | reverse complement strand
TTTTTAGGTCCTGAAACCTCCAATGTTGTGAATAGGAATCCCTCCCCTCCCCCCTCCCTTTCCCCCTAAATTCCCCTGTCCAAGACAGAAAATGTCTAAAATGGAATTTTTTACCGGAGTCCCTTGCCATTCCTTCTTGGACAGGTTCGAATGTAATTCTAACATTTTCCTCTCACTGGTAAAGAAACAAACAGAAAATTGGACCCAAAAGAGTCTCTACTTTTCTTATTATTATTCCAATCCTGTGTCCTTTCCTTTAAAGTGCTCTGAAAAAAACGCACACCACTGTGTATGACCACAGGAGCCACGACGAAAAAAATGTATTTTGGTCACAAAAAAAGCAACGGTCTCTCTTATAAAGTTGAATATAGTTGTACAACCAAAAGTACATATTATTATTTGGTCGCTTTTAAGCACACGGGGGCTATCCCGAAAAATGCTGTTTTCAGAAAATCGAAGATGAAGCTTTTGCCCCTTAATCAGTTTCTTTAAAAGACAAGAAGAGTTTTCTCTATAACCAAACAAACATACACACCAATGAAACCAAACCTCTCCTAGAGGTAGGAGCAACGCCCACTTTTGGTGTAGGTCAAGATTTCTGGAAACCCCAAAAATCTGGGTTAGCCCGTTTGTCCTTAAAAGCAACCATATTAGAGCTGACTTTTACATTTCAAAACTGTATGTCACAATACAGATGGATTGCTCAGTGTAAGACTCCCTCATAGACACTTCTGCACGCTCATATGACCTTATGCAGTTGCGAGCCCCGTAAAACTCTTACTAAAACAAACTAAATAGACACTTCTCATAATGACGTATAATGGCAGAGTCTTACATTGAGCAATAGAGATGCAACGAAGGCTACAACATGATACTCACGTCGGAAATGGCTGTGATATGCACAGAGTTATCGTACACCCAGTCATCGCAAAAGGTACGAGAGGAATTAGAACTGAGGCTAGAGTTCAAAATTCCGTTGGCACTTGCATTCCCATGGTCAAATAACTGACACTCTGCAAACTGCAACTCCCCGAATATGTTCGTGTCAATGGGGACCGATGCGTTGACCAGTCTTTCGTGGTACTCAGACTGGAAGTGATAGGTGTCATTTTCGATGAAAGGAAGTTTGCATCTGTGAATGTGAACAGAAACAAAAACATCATGAAAATTGATGACAAATCTTTAAAAAGCCATTTACTACCAACAAAGAACAGTACAAGATACCTTTCGCTGTCTATTTTAAACCTTTTCATTTCAATAACTTCTGTCCCCATTTCATCTTCAGCAGTCAAGGACACATGCCTTTTGAAATTTTTGTCATTTACTGACAGATTTGTATGAATCTTTGCAGATGTATTTGCCAAGTAGAGACAGCAGAAACCATCAAGTTTCAACTTTTTAAGTCTACACCATTAGGATGCCATAAAAATGGAGGTCATTTTGAAGTCATTTTAAAACTAGTCTGAAATTTAAAACACTGTTCTTTCAAAATGTAGCTCAACATTCATGGGATCTTTTAGTTTTACAGTATTTATGGTCTAATATAGACATACAAGGTTTTATGCCCAAAAAACAAAATAAAATTAATAAAAATTGCCGAAAGAACAGAAAAATGTTGCTTTCTTAGCTTCATTATTTTGAAAAGCACCTGATTTTACCACTGAGCCACACATAAAATATTTTTTAAATCTTATGCAATTGCCTTCGAATTGTAAACATGTGCCTTTATCCCATTATTCGAGTTTTATATGCCCATGTATATATTCATATATATAATATACCTTTCAAAAAGGCTTTTTAGGAAGACAAAAAAATGTCAAAAAATCATATTTCGAAACAAAAAGCAAAAGTTCACAAAAACCATTGCCATAAGAGGCTGAATCAGTTTACATGGTGACATGTTATGTAAATGGTCCTGAATAGAAACGAGTTACAAATAGGCCAAAACGATACAGCTGAAAAATAGATAGCTTTACCAAAATTTCCAATATTTAAAAGACATGGTGGATAACATTCTTATATAATCATTCAGCCAGAGATCATGTACTCTGACGTTATGCGAGATCATAGCCTTCACAAAATTCGGTGGCTTTATCTGCCAGCAAACTTATTGTGCATTTATGTGAAAATTTTCACCTTAAGGTTAGAGGTGATTAAATCCATACATATTCATTGTTTCGAGAAAAATGGATTTTTAGGACAAGGTGTGAGAGGCAACTCTGGGACACTGAAACACCAGGAATTGCGATTGAGGCAAAACTGCAGGCTGGATGTGTTTGATATTTTCAAGTTTGACGCAATAAGGTTTGAAATGAATGTCTCCATTATGCTATTTTCCAGCATTTTGGCCAAAATAGATGACATCTGACACTTAGCCTACGTAATCGGTCAGACAGATATATATATATTAAGGCGCATCCAATTATTCTTATCACAAGCGGATATGATTCTACTGTATTGTACAAAGCAGGGCACAGAAAAGCAGTTACAAAAATAAGATTACGTTTTACCTGAAATCCGGCTTGGCGAGGATAAACACTGGCATGAGAGACATAAAAGCACCCGCCACTGCTGGTATGCAAGCCAGAAAGTAGATCCATTTCTGGTACGGGCCGAATTCACCCACATGGTGTTCGAGAACATCGTCAAACTTCATCTTCACATGCGCTGTTGTCGTCGTATCTCAGTCTAACTGGGATGCAGGGGCAGTTGGCTTTATATACCAAGTACCATCCAACTCTTTAACTCATATTTTTAAAAACTGACACCTTACATCAACACCTGTGAATAGATTCAAGAGAAAAAAAGAGCATGCATTTATTTGTTTGTTTGAGTAAAGAGAATCACATCAACAAAATGAAAGTAGCGTCGGTAGCCTAGTGGTTGTTTTGTTGGTGTCGTTGTTGTGAGATTGCGGGTTGGGGTTTTGGGGTTTGAGCTTGGTTTGAGTTTGTCTTTTTGTGCTTGGGGACGGTTTTTTTGATTTTTTTCTTTGTTTGTTTGGTTTTTTCGGTGGTGGTTTTTGTCGTGGGTGGTGGTTCTTCTTAAATAATCTAAAATAATGTTGAATAGGGGCTATACCTATACCATTTTTTCGACACAATGATATGGTCATTAAGTGCTGGAAGTAAGACTGACAGACAGAAACAAAGGAGTGAAAGTAAAAATGTAGGACCTACCAGAGGCAGCAGAATTTAATACAAAGCCCAAACAGTCAGATTATTGTTGTTGTTTTACATTGTCTGTTTGAGGTTGTAGAGATATCTTCTTAAATATGTGAATTATTTTTGAGTCAAGATGTGGTGGAATCAGGCATTAATCAATTTTTGGGCATATATTGAGTTATTAATATTATCTTAAAGCTCGTTCATTTGTCTTGAATTTGGCAAAAATAATAGCCTACCCATTTATCTTGAATAGAAGTCGATATATTTGTGACTGAAGTAGGTGGGGGTCGCCCGATAAAATTAGCAAGAAAATGGTTGCCAAGTTTGGCGACTTGTAAAGTTTGAGCGTCTTTGAAAACTGGATTTACGTTTTTTGTACCTTTAAGGAACGTTTTTCGGTACCATCCACACAGAAATGTGTTTTCACATTGACATATAATCTAAAAGGTATTGAGCCAATAAAAGAAAATTCTTTAAAAATTTCCAAGCAGCCAGAAAAATGCAGATTTCTCTGGTTTCATCATTTTGACGAGTGCCTGATTTCCCCATGATGCCTCACATTTATTATAAAGGAAGTGGTTTATATATTCTCACCCCAGGTGAGAATAACCCATGTCTCGCTATTCTCCCCCCCTCATTTTACCGGAAATGGCCCTTGAGGGAATCAGGGCTGAGGTTAGCGGCATGACCCAGGGGAGTCAGGGCTGACACTCCACAGCATCATGTTCGTTACTGTTAGTTTCTGAATAGTCACAGTCAGGGTTGTCAGTTTGGAGACAAATCCCCGAAATTTCGCTCTTTTGGATCGTGTCTGGCCCGGAGAATTTCATTTGGCTCTCTGGCTCTTTTTTGGCTCAAAACTCCAAATGTTCAAGAAGAAGGGGAAAGAAGAGCCAAGAAAAAAAGAAAAAGAAAGAATAAAAGTTTAAAAAATGAAAATAAAGAAAAGAGCTTGGAAAGTTTAATTATATTATCAAACTACTGAATACGATTTAACGCCCTCACCCATTTGGTCTGAAAAATTTACCACCCTTCTACCGTCATGCAAGAGCATTTATTGTCTCGTGCTTGTGTCTTGTTATGTTTGTACACACCCTGTGTTCCTTGAACCATAATTTATTGTGTGCAGGCAGAGAGTGAGAGGCCAGCCATCGTTTAATGTGCAAACAACGAATGGTTCGGCCGGCGGCCGGTCCCACATCCCGCTCAGTAGCGTCAGTAGCCTTTTTTTTAATTGGAGAGGCGAAATATGTTTTTACATTATTATTAATATTCGTACCCAACCACGGTAAAAGCAACAAAGGGCCTAGCTGATTTTATCGACCTGGGAGAGGTCAAAGGGGAGTCCTCGCTTCATGCACACACCGGGTTTGGAGCTATTCTCACCAGGTTAGGAAGGGGGGGGTGGGGGGTGAGAATAGCGAGACATGGGTTATAATTCTAATAAAGGTGGCCTTTATAAAACAAAAGTAGGCCTACACTTGACTGTCTGTTATACTTTTATAAATAGGTTTTTTTTTACCTATGCACCCATCTCATGTTCACGCTTTATATATACTTCTTTTCTTGTAGTTGTAGTATTTTAAACATGAATGCATGGTCTTCATTTTTGCCACAAATCAATAGTTATTGAGTTATTGATGTTTGAAAATAGTAAATTTAACAATATGGGGGGTTTCAGGGGGCATGCCCCCCTGCATTTCACAATGATTTGATGTTTTGGCAATTAGGATTGATATTTACTTGAAAACAATTGATTTGCAAGGGTTTCAGTGGCCATACGTGTGTTCTACAGCAAAAATTGTGGCAGTTTAACCCTCAAATCAATTATATCTCTAGATCTATGTGTGGGTGCATAGATTACATGGAATTGCTCAAATTACTAATTGATCATCATGGGGCATGGGGAAATTTGAGTTACAATGGCAACCATACACAAAACGAAATGGCTAGCCTATTATTCTTTTCTAGATCTAGATCTAGATCTAGATCTAGATTCTAGATCTAGAATCTATAGCAGTGTCTTTCACTTTAAATTTAGAACGCAAACATGATGTATCAGTTTCATTCTGCCAACTCTTGTTGAGTCTGGTCTGAGGGTCTGGGGAAGAATAGATCTGATAGTAGACTAGATCTCTAGTAGTAGTAGTAGTAGTAGTAGTGATAGTGGTCGCTCGTTTCGGAAGTCCCCAATGCCTCAATTGAAGAATTCAACGTGCTAAAGTATAATTATAAGATCACCGCTAGATCTAGATCTAGATATCTAGATCTAGATTCTAGATTTCTAGACTAGATATCTAGATTATCTAGATCTAGATCTAGATCTAGAATCTAGATAATTCTAGATCTAATCACTCTTAAAAAGGAGATAATAAAATCTATGCTCGACACTCACGTGCAGTCAATACCAATACGTCCACGCTGCATCTGTAGGCGAGTAGGCGGATGCTTTCCAGGCCTGCCTACTTCCACTTTCTACTTTCTTCTAGCGAAGGCTACCTTTGCTTTGGACAACAAACAACATGGATTGAGGTCATGGCCGGGTCATGGCCGGTCATAGAGTGGGTCATCCTAAAGGCGGGAACGCTCAACCATCCGTAACGACCATAGATCATAGAGCTGCTCTTTATAGATCTAGTCTATGCCATAGATTTACACGTAAACCAGAGTACGGTCTCTGGACTATTCTAGGCCAAAGACCGTAAACTTCATTGGATCTCACTCTCAACACGGTCTTAGTAATTCTAGTTGTACACATACACTTAAGTAGCACCATTCTAGCCGTTGCATTAAGTTATCAGTTTTAGAAATATTTGTATGTATTACAATGGGCCTATTCATTTAGATATTTTCTATATATTATATCATGA
>NW_004797463.1:186212-187442 GCF_000002075.1 Aplysia californica | reverse complement strand
GAGAGAGAGAGAGAGAGAGAGAGAGAGAGAGAGAGAGAGAGAGAGAGAGAGAGAGAGAGAGAGAGAGAGAGAGAGTAGAAAGGCTGTAGAAAGAATCAGGAGCCCAGAGGCAATGACAAACCTTTTCTTGATAACTCGAACTTTGAAATTTTTGTCATTTACCGACAAATTTGGATGAATCTTTGCAGGTGTATTTGCCAAGAATAATGCATTGAATTTGCGTTCTCGGTGTAGTGATTAAACAGTTTTCTTTGCAAGTAAAAGACATGAATTCGATGCCACTATGGGGGAGTTTGTCTCTGCTTGAGTATCCTCGTCTTCCAACTTGGGGGGTGGGGGGGGGTGTTATCCAGCATTGAAAAACTCTCATTTTTCTCTTAATGATCTAAATTCTGTCGAGAAATATGTACAGTAAGGACCTTAATGTTTTTGGATATTCAGATACTAGCTGGGCCCCCCTTTCGATGAAAGGAACGATCGATGCATTAACATCAACTGAAAGTCATTAGCCTACTATATTTAACACTCTACTGGAATGGAGCAATACATCTTGAGAATAACCCTGTTCCCCTTGTTAAAGCATAGATTAATTTGGATGATGTTAGAGGCAAGAGATTGCCTGTAGATTTATATAGGATATTTCTTATTTATTTCGTCTGAGACATCTTGAGAGAGGCAAAGAATTAAAAGGTCTAGATCTATACTCTCAAATCAAAATGCGCCTCACGAAACATCACTTCCGGCACCTCCGCTGTGGAAGACCTGGGAAGACAGCTATGCTGATTTGTTTCGTTTCTCAGTGGAATGATCACAAAAGCCAAAGAAGGACGGGAATTTTGTCAAATATATTTTTTCTAAATTCAGGAAATGAATAAATAAAAAGTGGGCTCCGTCGTGGGGACCTATCTATCTTTTTACAGGTACTAGCCAACTTCCAACTATCTGTAGCTGTCGTGCTTTTATGGGAAAAGTGACACATGTGTTTCCAAGTTGCCAAATATATAATAATGTATAGACGGGTCCCACGTTGGTGGCCATTAAATTGAAACAGAAGCGGTTGTACTATCTGTTTCACCGTTTGTGTCTTGTATGAAAAAAGTCGGCCAATACAAAATCTCTCACTGGGCTTATTTTGGCAAGTTCGTTTGAAATCAAAGAAATCTTTAGGTAATTTCCAAAAGTCAAATAATCTAAAGTTGGTGTAATTTGTGGTATTAAATGTTATTACCC
>NW_004797463.1:182075-186112 GCF_000002075.1 Aplysia californica | reverse complement strand
AAAGACGGTACATGATGATAATGATGATGATGATGATGATGATGATCACACTAGATCTAGTGTTCAGGGAGGTTCAAATAAGTAAAGCTCAGAATAAGTAAGAAAATTAAATACCATATCGGAGAAAAGGGGAAAACCCCCAGAAATTCAACTGAATCTCATTCCGTTGCCAAGATGCGCAATAGAGACAGGGCTGGGAAACTCAAATGGGGCTTTACTGTCTGAAAATATTGACTTTGGCTTAAGGGTGGCTACAGTAGTTTGACAACATAGAGCTGACAGAGTTATGGAAAAATGGTTGGGTTGGATTGAATGTTAGAAATAATCACGAAGCGTCTATATAATCAAATAATCTCTGCTTCCCTTCCTAATTTTGAAACATTGTCGCAGTCAAATTTACCCATAGACGTAAACCTCATAAATTAAATGTTAAGAGACGTTCATAATCACCAATGAACAATAGACTATGCCTAACCTTCAAAACCGTTTCATTGCCACAGAAATAGCCTTTTCGCCCCTATCGGGCCACTCCATAAGCAGTCACAAGCTTTGATTAAGTAAGCTTAAAATGAGGCTGGAAGAGTCTACCAATAGAGTTGAAGGGAACATGTGCATAGCAGTCAAAACTGTTTCATTGTCACATATACCCTGTTCACCCCTTTCGAGTCACAGTTATAATCAACCACACCCGCTGATTATGTAAGCTATTATACTGGTCGAGTCTACCTCTCAGATATGAGGGGAACTAACTCCTAATAATCTCTTGGCTGCTACAATTGCTTGTTGTTGTTTTTTCCTGGACTTTTTAACGTCCTATAATCCGATCGTGACCTCGATTACGACACCGGGTCCTGCCCGCGAAAAGCCAGACAAAAACAGCCAAATGTGAAATTTAAAAAAATAATAATTAGCATGCTCTACCAAAGTGTTTCGGCTATCTGGTATAACATGCCATTGTAGGCCTAGTACTGACATCTCTGCTTCTTTCTTTGGTGTTCGTGTGTTCAAATCTAAAGTTAAATTTAAGGTTATTTAGAATAAATATGTAATTAAATACTTTCCCGATTATTTTAGCGGTTGAATATGCATACAACATGAATTCAGGATTTGTTTTCATTCACAACTCAGAGTTGCCGCCTCCAGTGCCAGTAAAATTATTGTGACTTGTGTGAGTGTGATATCTCCAGGCCCTCTCTGGTCCCATCTCACTTTGATTACCCTGTCAAAAAAGTCAGCCTTCTCCCCTGGACACTACTACTACACTGTATTTATTTCTTTATTTTTGCGCTAAAATTGTTTTGAAAAATTGACAGAAGTGGACTGATACATTCGCCCTTTATGGTACTACTTATAATGGAAGCAAGAAACAAGCAAGCGAGCGAGGAAACAGAAAAACACATTCTTTAAATTTTTTTAAAAAAAGAATTAGAGTAGGGCGTTTGAACAACACAGATCGTTATCCACAGGCCGCATTTTCATTTCGCTGAAGGTGACAGAGTCCGTGAAGCCGGTCACCGGCAGCCAGTTCAGGCCATGTCCATACTTTGTGTTTCCCCAGTCGCCGTTCAGGTGGACGTGGTGACATTGCGTGTACCACCAGCCTCCGTGGTAGTGTGCGGCACAGTTTATCCCAAAATTGTCGTGGTCACGGTCAAAGGTGGAGAATGCTTGACCATTGTGATACGACATTGTGTCTTCAGCATTGCCCGAATATCCGGATATCCGGATAGCGTAGTTCTCCGGTTCGCCCAAAAGAGAGAAGCTACTGTATTTAGCGTAGTAGTTCTTTCCTTGGTAGGAGAAGTCAATTCTCAGTTCATATCTTTGCTGTGGACGAGAAAGCAACAAAGGTAAAAGGTCATAAATACACACGTGGCTTCATCTCACCCACACTTACGCAGTTATGACGTCACACACCCCTTCATGACATCAGGTAACCACCCATGACGTCAGGTACCTACTAGTTCACTTCAAGCACCCGTTCAAAACGTTATGCACCCACCCATGACGTCACGTTTCCATCCATGACGTCACTTATGACTAACTCGTGGCGTCATGTACCCGCTCATAACGTCAGATAGTCGACCATGACGTCATTCACCCACCCATGACGCCAGGTACTTTCTCATGATGTCACGCACAGGAATAGCGGACAAATTATGATCCACAACTACAGGAATCAACTGTTGGAAGGACGTGCAGTACGTCTGAATGCGACTCCGATTTGCCACTATTTACTCAGACTTTTATTCTACAATGGTACTCGAAAGAACAGGGAACAACCCCCCCCCCCCCCCCCAAAAAAAAAAAAAATTAAAATTAATAAATAAATATATATAGATCTATATAAAAAATAATTTAATTTAAAAAATACAAACATAAAAAACATTGGCACTCGAAAGAACAACGAATGAAAACAGCAGCAAAAAGTAATCACAATAATGACAGCAACAGTAACTATGGCTAAAACAGCAATAGCAGCAGCACCATCAACAGCAACTTCACCTTACTGCTGTTTTTCAGCCACACCCCTGATCTTCAGGTAGGAAAGATCTACACCTAGCCTTCTCGGACAAGGGCGAAAAATCTCGGAGGTCCCTTGTGCACGTTGCGCACTTTAAAATCCCTTGGGGGTCTAAAATCGATAAGAGTAGGCTTCGGCGGCCGCCCGGGCAAAATTCAAAATTTCCTACCCACTGAAAATGTTTAAAGTGTCCTGCGCGCTCATATGCCCTTATGCAGTTGCAAGCGCCGTAAAACACTTACCCAAACAAACAAAAACTACCAACAACTACAACAACGACAATAGGAACTACCCTTGTAACTACAATGATCGCGCAGATACAATGACATGTATTCAAATTCGTTAACTTTTATTTCTTCTTCTGTTTTTATTACTCTTACATACAGCAACAACAACAAATATAACAACAACAACAACAACAACAACAACAACAACAACAATAACAACAACAACAAAAACACCATCACTACCACCACTACGACTACCACCACCATCAACAACAACAACAAAACAACAACAACAGCAACAACAACAACCACAACACCAACAACAACCACAACAACAACAACATAAACAGTAATAATATCAACAACAACAACAACAACAACAACAACAGCAACAATATCAACAACAACAACAACAACAACAATATAAAGTACAATGACATGTTTTACAAGAACAAAGAGTGACTCACCATGCTGGTCAGTTTGTGAATTTTCTCCAGACCCATCCAGAAGTTTCCATGGATGTTGCCGAAGCCGTACTTGTACTCGACCCAGTTGCGGTAAAAGTCCACATCAGCTGATGCACGTCTCTGCACATGGATTGAGACATGATTGAAAAATGAATACAACATATTGTAAAATGATTGTAAAACGATTGTGAAATGACAATAAAATAACTAAAATGGATACAACTTGACTGTAAAATGAATACATATTATTATTGGAAAAAAAATGAGTGTAATATTGTCGTAAAAGGAACGTAAAATAATTGTTGAAAGATTGTAAAATGAGTCCAGATTTGTGGTAGCATAACTGTAAATTGTTTATAAAATCATTATCCGAATCAAAGCCCAGTATACAAATTAAAGGGAACACAGGGGGGAAAATGCTCGCATAAAAACCTGAAACAGGGCCGAGAAGTGCCTTCACTATTACAGAGACTTCACCAGAAGGCCATACTATTAATACAGGGAAATAATCCAGCTTTATACCTGAATCACGACCCAGTACATTATTACAAGAAAGTAATCTACTTTTGGAAATGACTCAAGACCCAAATAAATTACTACAGGGGCGTGGTCTCCATTTGTAAGCCTACCTGAATGGCTACCTATATTTACCCCCCCCCCCCCCCCCCAGTAAGAATAGCTCTATTGTCCCCCGTAATTCTCACCCCCACCCCGGGGGGGAAAATGGGGGGGGGGGGCCCCCCCCCCGCCCCCTTCCCAAGGGGGAAAAAAACCCCCCCCCCCCCGAGGGGGGTTTTTTGGATGGGGGTGGGAAAAAAA
>NW_004797463.1:178964-181450 GCF_000002075.1 Aplysia californica | reverse complement strand
GGACCGCGGGCGGCTAACGCTTGTCATATCGTTCGTAACTGCCTCTCCCCCCCGTCCATCACCTTTATACGACTCACTGTGTCATCTTCAAAGTAACAGTTCTTTGATCGCTTACAGTCTCAGTCGAGTAGATTCATTCGAACCTTCACTCCATCGTTTCTGCCCCATAGGCTCTCTCCTTCTGCAGTGCGTGTTGGTCTCGTAATAACTGCTCTCTCACACTTCCACCCCCCTCTACGATATTACAGTCTCTGCTTTTCACCTAAGCTAGTCAGCTAGGTATCGCTTCAGAATGGAGACTAATACTCTCCAGCATCCCTGAGAGGTTCTCACACATCTTAGCTTTCAGTCTATCATGGTTTTTTAGATTTTTTGTCTTTGGTTAGACTTTTACACGCTACCCTTCACCTCCTACCCCCCACCCCCCACCCCGGGCGGTACTACTGACTGAAGTGTCTTTAGGCCATTCCCAAAGGGGGGTGGGGGGAGGACATTCACCATGTTCTAACGTACAGTAGAATTGTAATTGTAAATGGGCTGATTCATCTAGATCTATGTCATGCTCATAACTGTGCATAAACTGCATCATGGAACTGCGGCTTTTTCTTTCCTCATCCTTACCAGAGTTGCAGACAAGGTGGTGCATGATTGGAAAGTGAGCAATGGGCAATAGGCTTAGAAGCTACTACATGTATTAAGATATCTTGAGAAAGTCAATTAGAATCTGCAGGATATCTCGTCATCGACATGTATATCAATATTTACAACTGTTTCTAGATGAAGCCGCATAAAAGCTGCAATAAAGTGAAACAATACTAACAACTCACTATGCTCACAATCTGAGATGATTTAAAGATTTTTAATTACTTCGTGCAGCACCAGGACTTGCTACACAATAGAGGGATACAACAGTTTCGATACACCCATTCTTCTTTGAGTAACCGTAGACTCTACTAGTGTAGTAGATAGGCTCGCCGAAACTTGGATCAAATTTTTAGCTTGCACCAAATTGGAGCTGCGAAGAGCAGTTTCATGCACCTTTCTTCTTGTGCGGGAAGAACGATACCTAGATTTCTCTACAGTGACAAAAATAACTTTGGTGCAAAGATTCTGCTTGCTCCCAGCAGACACTAACGCAAGCGGTGCGACGAGCATAAACCATCCTCGCCGTCTGTCTCTTCACTGGCGCAGCCAGCGGGAGACGGATCGCAAGGATGTACATGTAGTAGTAGGCCTGATGTAGATCTAGGCCTAGAGCACTGACTGGTTTAAAACAATAAGAAAAAAAAGGGGGGGGGGGGTGAAGGCCAGGGTTAGGTGGAGCGCTTGCACCAATTGCACCAATGGCGCCACGCCAGTGATCCTTACTATCGTCATTTTTCCTCTACTTCTTTTGTATGTTTGTCACTTTCTTGTGGCCCCCTATTTCCGGGGTGCCTTGATAGTCGAAGTAGACTTCGTGCTGTTGAAGCTAGAGAGGTGAGCAGAGTAAGCCTGATTTCCTATAAGGACTCTGTTGACATCCACCCCTTGGCGCTCACATGGCCTTATGCAGTTGCAAGTGCCGTAAAAACTCTACTAAAACTAAACTACCTGAAACACGATCCATCCTCCGTTGTCGGTCTTAGTGTCGCAGACGACTTCAAGGCCGTTAAGCAGGGTCACCACTGGTCGGGATTTTGACACTTTGACGTCTGCACACGTTAGTGGCTGAACAGAAAACAAGGTGAAAGAAAACTTAGCCGGTGTCTCTATTAACAAATAATTTATAGTTCAGGTTAGGAGACGAGATGCTTCCACCTAACGTTTTTCTTTTTCTTTTTTTTTTCCTTTTTTTTGGGGGGGGACAGACTGGAATAGATTATCGTAACAGAAAGATACAGGGGACTCTGTTGTTTTGCCTCCCGTATAAGTATAACGGCAATGCTTATTATAATAGGTGTACAGCTGTAAATAGATAGCATTTGTATAGCGCAAATCCTCGCTCAACAGAAAGCTCTATGCGCTTCACAATCGATATCATTATCCCAGCAGACCTGAGAGCATTCTGAAAGAACCTCAACTCCCTGGGAAGCATACAGTGCAAGCAGCCATTAATAGGCGCTAAAGCACTAACATACTGACAAGATCTTTCTCTGTCTATTGCCTGGTACCCATTCCCACCTGGGTGAAGTGAGGAAAATTCGTGTAGAGTGCCTTTCCCAAGAACACAACGTCGGGCCTGTGGCTCGAACCCCCGAACCCGCAAGCTCACGATTACGAGTCCGCTAGCCTAACAATAACAATGTCTATTATAATAGATGTACAGTTGTACAAGTGGGGAGAGGCAGCATGGCAAGATTTGAGTAAATGAAAAACCGAAAAAACGTAAATTTAATTGCATGTACCTGAGCTTTAAAACATCAAGATAACTGTTTTCTGGCCACGCTTTCCAGCTCAAAGTTAGGTCCAAAGTCTAGCTGCAAGTATATATATAGATATATATA
>NW_004797463.1:174857-178522 GCF_000002075.1 Aplysia californica | reverse complement strand
TTCCGAGGTAATTAGGTTGTCACGCATCCTGTCTGGTTATGGATGCCATGGTGTTGGAGGAGGAGGAGGAGGAGGAGCAGGAGGAGGATCGGAAGGAGGAGGAGGAGGAGGAGACGGAGGAGGAGGAGAAGGAAGGAAGGAAAGAAGGAAGGAAGAAAGGAAGTAAGGCAGGAAGGAAGGAAGGAAAGAAGGAAGTATGGAAGGAAGGAAGTATGGAAGGAAGGAACGAAGAAAAGATAAATGATCAGGTTTGCTGCTATCCTGTAATTTATATGTACTTATACAATCTATAGCGCAGGACACCCCCCCTCCCTACCCCCCCCCCCCCAATAAGATAGATTAGATAAGATAAGATAAGATAAGATAAGATAAGATAAGATACGATAAGATAAGATAAGATAAGATAAGATAAGATAAGATAAGATAATACTTTTTTATCCCAGAGAGAAATTTTTCTTGGCGGTACAGGACCGTAAAATCACATGCGGGTACACATAGAAGTTTAAATTATATATTCTTCTTCTTCTATCCCGTGGTTGGGGCAACCGTTGGGGCACCACTGCATTGGAAAACCAGCTCTCGCCATTTATTTTTGTCCTCTGCTCTCCTCAGATTGTCCCCCATCGTCTTTCCTGTCCACTCTGTGATGTTGTCCTCCCGTCTCCGTCTCTGCCTTCCTCTCTTTCTCTTTCCTTGTACGGTTCTTTGCAGGATTGTTTTGGCAAGTCCTGTGGATTTTGTGACATGCCCATACCATTTTAGTTTTCGTCTTTTCACTGTGGTCAGTAGATCTTCATATTGTCCCACTGCGTCGGTGATTCTCTTTCGTACTTCAGCATTTGAAACGTGGTCTTTGTACGAGATGTTATATATTACTCTCATTAAAATTCAATGAGTTCAGCAGCCTACGGCATGGAGATCAGTGCGAGAAAACCTAGCTATTGACCAATAGCACCAATGGCATCAACGCGGACATCAAAGTCAGGGACGAGAAACTTGAGACCGTCAACAGCTTCAAATACCTTGAATCAATCATCTCAGATGAAGGCTCAAGACCAGAAATTTTCCCCAGAATCGCGCAAACAACCGCTGCGCTGTCAAAACTGAAGCCTATTTGGAGGGACAGAAACATCACACAAGACTCAAAAATCAGACTAATGCGCTCACTGGTCATCTCAATATTTTTATACGCCTTCGAGCCGTGGACACTGACAGCGGAATTAGAGAAAAAGATTTAGACCACAGAGATGAGATGTTACCGCAGACTCCTTGACATCTCGTACAAAGACCACTTTTCAAATGCTGAGGTACGAAAGAGAATCACCAACGCAGTGGGGCAGCAAGAAGATCTACTGACCACAGTGAAGAGACGAAAACTAAAATGGTATGGCATGTCACAAGATCCACAGGACCTGCCAAAACAATCCTGCAAGGAACTGTACAAGGAAAGAGAAAGAGAGGAAGGCAGAGACGGAGACGGGAGGGCAACATCACAGAGTGGACAGGAAAGACGATGGGGGACAATCTGAGGAGAGCAGAGGACAAAAATAGATGGCGAGAGCTGGTTTTCAAATGCAGTGGTGCACCCACAGTTGCCCCAACAACGGGATAGAAGAAGAAAATTCAATATGAAAAGAGAAGTAAAGCTGACAAAAAGTACATATCACATCAGATGCATCATTCAACCACATGCAGGAGTTTAATTCGAAGACCTTTGGAGTTATGTAGATACATACTCGAAAGACAAATACACACAAAGGGTTATTTGACAATAGCCTTAAGCTAGATGGTATAAAACTTCTTTTTTTTATATCTTTCTTTCTTTCTCTTTAAAGGTACACATCTGCCGCTGCCTAATCTTACAAAAATCCCGCTTTTTAATACCACAAGCCCCCTCCCCCAAGCCCAATCTCAGACCTGCTTTACCCGTATTACCTGTCCTGGGCAAGGCAACGACGTCATTGCACACCGGACTGGTCCATAAGTGCTCATTTCCTCCCATCACCAAAGCTCGCAAGGTATCCATACAAATTGTTCAAGTGGCTGTTTGATTATGACGACGTCTTTCCTTTCCAGATAATCGTTCCTTTCATCCTTCTCCCCTCTCTGTCCCCATTTTTCCCGCATCCTGATTATTGTGTGGTGTTCTGCTGTCTCCCTGTCTTCCTCATCCCGCAACTTTTCCTCCAGAGCATTTAACACTTCATTACCCTTCACCCCGGAGTGCCCAGGACAGAATATTCACGAGATGGCTCTAGAGCCTAAGTGAAGAGTGTTGTATTGGGTTCCTCCATGCACTCCGAAGCAGCCCTTTCTCAACAGGATGCTCATGGAGTCTGTGACAATAATGAGATGGGTAGTTCTTGGTCTTGTATTTTGAAGCCAGCCAAGCGCTCTTGTTACGGCCTCGATCTCCATTTTCATGCTTGAAGGTGTTCTTTCTATGGCCCCTGGCATGCTGTGAACCTGCTTGTTCCCACTGTACACAACAAAACCCCACCAACTTCTCTCACCCCTCCTGACAGATCCATCCGTGTAGATCACTGGGTACTCTGGCTTAGAGTGTTCCTCAATTAACAGTCGTATGTCATTGTCGTTAATGACAGCAGCACATTCCCGTCTTTCACGACCCATAGGGATGTGAACGTTGACCAGGCTTCTGCAATCGGGTCTCAGTTCAAACCATTCCTTTCCACTGCTTATTTCATCGATGCAACAAACTTTCCCCAAGAAGTCTTCAGCTTCTGCAAACCATGAGCTGCCCCGTCTGATCATATTTCCTGTGATGCTGCTTAGGTTGTCATACAAAGTGTGCCTCGGGTTTACCAAAACATTCAAGTTCAGCTTTGCCTGTGTCACCTTATTTCTCACTCTGATGCTGGCCAGGTCAAGAATGTATCTCATAAAGACAACATGGGTGTCCTTTGTGCAACCCAAGACTGTCCTCATAGCTGCATTCTGTACTCTCTCCAACCTGTCTATCTGAGGCTTGGACAGGGAAAGGATGCCCAGACCATAGTCTTTGACTGACAGAACAACCAGCTGCATTAGAAGAAAAAGAACTCTCTGTTGAATTCCCGCTGAAGCCAAGGTTTTCACTACATGAATGCCCTTTTGAGCCCTGACAGCAACATTGTCAATAATATGCTATCGGAAAGAAAGTGTCCAGTCCGGAGTGATTCCCAGGTACTTCAACTCATGCTGTCTGTATATGAGAAATTGGTCAAACATAATTGGAGGGGTAGAATCTTTCACAATACGGTTGTTGAGTGAGCACCAGATGACCTGTGCTTTGTCTGGATTGATGACCACATTGTATTCCTCACATCAATCTGCGACCTTGTTCAGCCTGTCCTGTAGCATCCGTCCAACCGCTAGTCTATCACGACCTTGTTCAGCCTGTCCTGTAGCATCCGTCCAACCGCTAGTCTATCACGACCTTGTTCCTTAGACCATCATACATCTGCAAAGGTTCTCCCTGCTCCACTTACACCGATCCTGGCAATTTTGGATGTATATATGTTGAACAGGGCCGGTGATAAGACTGATCCTTGTGGCAGTCCTGAGGCAATCACTACTGGGTCTGACCTCCACTTCTCAGCGCCACCTTCCTCTCAAACAAAGCTTCGGAGATCCATTGTATCAACCAGGGGTCAACATCTGTT
>NW_004797463.1:171460-174448 GCF_000002075.1 Aplysia californica | reverse complement strand
CGAGGGGGAAGGGAAGGGGCAGAGAGGGAGGGGGCAGAAACAAAAACTATTACTTTATAATCTAAAAAAAACAACCAAAAAACAACAACAAACAAACAAACAAAAACAGCAACTAAAAAACAACAACAACAACAAAAACGAACCAACAAACAAAGCAAAAGCAAACTGTTGCATTGAAAAACAGAAATAAGAACAATAAATGCTTAAAAGCGCTAACAGGAACAAGAAGAAGAATATTACTTCATAGAGGTAACAGGAACGATCACTACTTGTCAAAGTAATACTATTATTTCTTAGATGTCAGAATGTAATTTTTTATGTCAGTTCTATTTTTAGAAGAATAATTCAAAGACAAAGATGTCCATGTCTCAGTCACATGTCTTCATTTACCCAGAACCCTTCAATTATAAACGATTCGTTTAATAATCTGAAAAGATCATTAGATGTGCTGACAAAATGAGTTAAATCTCGGATTTCAGCCGTATGAATATACACATAAATGCAAGAAATATAGGTTGGGTTTGAACAATTCGTTATAATATGAAATGATAAGATAAATGTTTGACTTGAGGGGAAAATGGCGTCAGTTTAAAATCTACACTTTTCATGTGTCTCTTTTTGAACAATATCCCCATTCGTGGATTGCGAGAAGTAACTCACAATTTTGTCAACACGCCTCACTTCTCCAGTGACAGTTTATTACTTTCTAGCTAACATACTAGGATAGTTTCAACATACTCTCTCACCTCAACTATCTACTTAAAGAGTCACCTTGAATTCTTAATACACATGAAGAACATGCTACGGTCGCTTTTAAGCACAATGGGGCATCCCGAAAAATGCTGTTTTGAGAAAATCGGTGGTAAAGTTTTTGCCCCTTGTTCAGTTTCTTTAAAAGACAACCAAATATACACACCAATGAAACCAAACTTCTCCCATAGATAGAGCAATGCCCACTTTTGGAGTAGGTCAACATTTCTGGAAACCCCCGAAATCTGGGTTACCCTATTATAGTACAGTCGAACCTGCCATGACAGCCACCTTCTACCCCCAGGCTTTATAAAATATTATGCATTTTCCCCCTGACGCTGTGGACATGCTGTCATTATTCATTCACCTGTCATTATTGTCCGTCCCTCCAATGGATGAAACGGTCATGTTGTTTAGGTCGCTCCCAATGTTTACCCAAGTTGACCAATGGGTAACTATAAATCTTCAGCTGCTGGTAAAGGAAGCTTGGCATCCGTCATAAACTTCTAAGCCCGCTCACAACTCAGTCCGCAATCCCAGTCCATCACAATGGAAGTTAACCCAAACTCGCGACAGAAGCGTCACTAGTTCGCCGAGTGGTAGCGACCCATGTGTTTGTTTTACTGTGGCACTTGGCCTTCCTCGTCTTTCACATTTTGTTTTGTTTTGACCTTTCACAGAACCATAATTTTTCAAAATAACAATAGTTAAACTAACAACAAAAGGCCCACAAAAACCGTCCTATCACTCTTTTCAAAAGAAAACATTAATAGAACTACCATCCCCCCCCCCCCCCAACATTTTAATGAGCCCATCGGCAATCCTAAGCCTGCAACTACCTCCAGTTGGAACCTCAGAAGCAATCATTTTTATTGTTTTGGTTTTTTTCACTTTGATCAGCCCTGCCTAAGACGGCAACCTGTCCTATACGGTCATTTTCTCCTCGACAATGCGTGGCCGTCTTACACAGGTTCGACTATACACTGATTCCTTTCACCTTCTTTCATGCTCTCTAGCAATGTTCTGTCGTCTGCTTTCGTCTCCTATTCCAGCCCCCACTCCCTCATCTCCTTTGCCCCCCTCCTCTGGGTTCCTGATTCTTTCTACACCCTTTCTACTACTACTCCTTGGCTTCTTCTTACTGCTGTCTGTCAGCCACACCCCTGATCTTCTGGTATGAAAGACCTACACCTAGCCTTCTCGGACAAGGACGAAAAATCTCGGAGGGCCCGTGTACAAGTTGCGCACGTTAAAGATCCCTCGGTGGTCTAAAATCGATAGGAGTAGGCTTAGGCCGCCACCTGGGCAAAATTCAAAATGTCCTACCAACTGAAAAAGTGTAATGTGTCCCGCGCGCTCATATGACCTTATGCAGTTGCGAGCGCCGTAAAACACTTACAAAAACAAAACATATACACTGATTATCATGATATGCCGAAGGAAGATCAAAGATCAGTGTACTTACCCTATACGTGTTGAACGGAATCGGTGCACAGCTATGTGCGTGAAGGGTTTATATATTGTGTTTTAATTGTACAGTAATCTGCTAATATTCGTAATACTTCAGTTCTGAGGCAAACTATTCAAACCTTTAATTGGTTGGGATATCGATCTGTTACGTAAAAATTAATTAACTGATCAAGAGGAAAAGGTAATAAATAATTGAAAAATAGCGCGGTCTGACGATTCAGATGACATAATGTGTTAGTTTTAATTAATATTTTCAACTTTACATACTCTTTTTTAACATTTAAATAAGACTATCTTACCGTCTTAATACCTCTCTTTTTTCCCCTTTTTACCATTATAGATACAGCTTAAAAAGACAGTTGATAGTTGAATCATATACATTTGAACAAGACAGTTGAACCAGATACATGTACAGCTAAAGGCAGACCATGGGTCAAAAGGCATATACAGTCAATTGTCCCTCATGCTCTATGGTGGTTGCATCCCATTCGACAATTATTGTTAACCGACAAGGAGCAAAAGAAGTATAGTATAAAGAAGAAAAAACACTGGCTGCCGCAAATGCTGATACAATGTATTTTTATACGTCCGCTTTTCTCACATACACTTTCTTAGTTCACGCCCCCCGTCCCCCTTTCCTTACCACCCGCTTTTCTTACATTCTTCTTACATTCGCCTTCTTTCTTACGACCCCAGTGCCTAACCCACTTTTTTGCTCTCGCTTTCTCTTTTACCCACTCCTCCCCCCCAACCTCACACACACACACA
>NW_004797463.1:168727-171344 GCF_000002075.1 Aplysia californica | reverse complement strand
CTCACACACACACACACACACACACACACACACACACACACACACACACACACACACATTTTTTTGCACCCGGAAGATCGTAAAACAACGAGTATTTTTAAAAACGGGGATAAAATAATAAGTCATCCAGGGAATAGCATTTCGTCATGACGCCATTGACTATAATTGATCATGGCATCGATACTCAATAGGTTTTTTTCTCTTTTAAAAAAAGCATTTCTTGCAGCTTACAGATTAAAGTAGACTCAATAAAATAGGCCTACGCTTTTGTGTGAAGTGAGTCAGAGTTGGGAGGGGCCAGCTTGAAATTATTTTTTTTTTATGATTACCGCAGCTAAAAACTGATTTCATGTATGGAATCATAGTATCGAAATAGACAGAGTAGCTCGCGAGAAAACTTTTCAATATACACTGTATAGGCACAACGAGGTGCTTATTCTCACTTTTCACCTCGAAAAACATCATAACCAAGCTTCAGAAGCAGAATATTTTTAGACTGAACACAGTTCAATAGCGAAGGACTATCGCTGTACACAACGTAAGGGCGAAAACATAGAGAACGTTGAAACTTAAGTGGCTGAAGATCGACGCTGAAAGAAAATACACCCTGACACAGTTGATATTGATGAAGCATTTATTTGGGGGGAAAACACGAATTTTCTCAAATATTGCTAAAAATGTTATTCTGTTCAACCGCCACTAGATTTTAAAATGTACTTAGTTTTTGTCTACGTGAAGCACCAGCTCTGAAATGACCATTTAAAATTGTCCCCTGTCCAGTCGGGTGACGTCACGTAAACCGAAGAACCCGAGTTGGCGACGACGAGACGGCATTGATACTTCGCGACCTTTGTTCTTTCTTGTCGTATCTCCTTCTTTAATAACAATGAAAACAATTCACAACAAAGAGTGAGCTTAAGAAGAAGTCATATTTTCACTGTTAAAAAAATGGAGACACGACAAGAAAGCACTGAGGTCGCGAGTTGACAGCGAGGCGCCCTTCCCAGTTTTTCGGCGTTATAAGAATGAAGTTTGGATTCGGATAAAGCCGACAGCGCCGATCGGTGCTTAAAGCCGCCTGCAGTCTGCCAGCTCTATGTGGGGCAAGTTGGAAAGCATAAGGGAATTTTTATACCTATCGGCATGACTTACTGAGTCAGTCTCTGAAATCGGCGCTCTCTTTTTTCATCGTAATATATAAGGGAAAGGGGTGGGGGCGTATGCTTATTTTTGTGTAGAAATTGTATGGTTGGAATTTGCTAAAAAATCTGAGGTAAAAAAAAACCCTCTCAACGTTTAGGGTGATTTGAATTAGCTCTCGCTATTGAAAATTGAAAAGCGAGACGAAATATAACATAATATACCTTGTCTATCTGTAGCCTATTAAATACTGTAAGCGATCACACCAAGTTAAACTGTAACAAAGAAACAAACGCCTATTAAAATACCAGTTGCTGCTCCACGGTCGTTGTTTCCTAGTAACAATGACGTCAGCCCATTCACCATCTTAAAGAAGTGTTTTTGTTTGTTTTAGTAGAGGTTTTACGGCGTTTGCAAATGCATAAGGTCATATGATTTATGATTTGTGGCGATCTGAAGGTACGCTACAACAATCAAACATGTGCAAATACGAGAAAGTTTGTGTCTACTCTAGAACGGCACGATCTTATTCAACCTATTTGTCTGCAAACGCAAAAGCATTGATATACACTTGATCTGATCATTACGCTGAATAATGCACCTCTTTTCAAGAACATAGATGTGACTGACAAAGGTATCTCGGACCACCTATTACTTGTAGTTGATTATTTGAACCTCAGCAAACCAACCAGCGTATCAAAATGTGTTCAGTCTCGTAACATGAAACAACTCGATGTCTCATCTTTTAAATGGGATATAAACTTCGTTCTCAGCTCTGTGCCTGACACAACTGTAGATCAATTCTCTTCAGTTCTGCGCCATGCACTGGACAAACATACTCCCGTAGTCGCTCGTAACATCTCACCAAGACCAGCATCTCCGTGGTTTACTCTCGAGATCAAAGAGGCCAAAAACAACGAAGGAAAGCAGAGAGACAGCTTAGAAAGACGGGCCTCCACGTCCACAAACAGATTTTGGCACCTGAACGAAACATCATCAACATCTTTTTTGAAAACAACAAGAAACAATTCTATCTTAACAAATTTCAAAATGTAGACTCCTGCAAGGAACTTTTCAGATTATCTGATCAATTATTGGGAAGGGAGAATTGTACACGGTTTCCACCTGGAACAGATAAAGAACTTTGGAGTAAAAACGATGAAATGATATATATTATTATGCTTAACGCCCCGATCAACGAACTTTGTAGTAATTTTCTGCACTTTTTCAATGATAAAATTGAAAGAATAAAAACTGATATGTTAGATGTAAATACAAATATAGCTGGTGAGGAAAAGGTTGCAATTATGAACAAATCAACATTGAGTGAATTTAAAATGGTATCAGAGAAAGATGTCATTAAGTATATCAAAGAGTCCCCAGCTAAAACATGCGACTTAGACCCAATACCCATTTCTTTGTTAGTTACATGCATTGAAGATCTCGCACCATATGTTACTCGTTTTATATATATATA
>NW_004797463.1:166643-167829 GCF_000002075.1 Aplysia californica | reverse complement strand
GGACGCCGTGCATGCAACGCATGCAATGAAATCGACAAAATCAGTATAATCATCAATGGCCATGAAATATCAGCCCAAAATAAAAATAAAAATTTAGGTGTAGTGCTAGATCAAGATATGTCAATGAAATCCCATGTATCCAATCTTTGTAAAAGTCTATATCCCCAACTGAAGAAAATAGGGAACATTAGAAAATATCTATCTGTTGATGTCACCAAAACTTTAATAACATCACTAATATTGTCAAGGCTTGATTACTGCAATTCCTTACTTGCTGGTGTACCTTATGAACAGTTGCAACAACTACAAAGAGTACAAAATATTGCTGCCAAAATAATACTAAGAAACTAAAACATCATCAGGTGACTCCTATTTTAAAAGAACTACACAGTCTCCCGGTGAAAGAGCATAATATCATTATATAAAATCTATTTTCACTTGCGGCATTCCTCTTTAATTAGATCTACCTGTATAAAACGGAAACCTGTCCAACGCGGAAACGGTAAGAAAATCCGCTCCCTTCCGAGGGTTTCACCTGTTTAAGACGGAAAATGCTTTTCCCGCTCAGCCCTGATTTGAAACAAAACTCGCAAGTTTGATTCCGCCGGCTCTAAACTTAACGCTATGGCCATGCCGCTGGGCGAGGAAGGGGAGTCGTAGGGGTACAATGGGGGTAGAGCAAGGAGATTAAAAGTTCTTTACTCCTTGGGGTAGAGTAGAGGTCACCCTATGTTACCCTATCATGTGAGCACTGAGAGCTGCAGATGGTCAGTGTCGTGTGGGTGTGATATCTCACGACTGCCCGTGAGAGTGCTCGAGTAGCCAGAAACTACGGAAACTTTCCTGGGTAGCCAGAAGCCAGAGGTGTGAAATTAGATTGACCAATGCCTGCCGCCCTGATCGTATGGCCAGCCGAGAAAAGATTTCCTCGAATCGTTGTTACAATGGCAGTGAGGGGTGGCATTGGTGGGTGGGACTAAGGGGGGAAGCAAAGGAGATGTTCAAACGCTTCTGTTTTTAATAGGTCAAACAGTAGTCCTATGAAAGGCAAGCACTAGTGGTAATTGGATAAGTAAGACTGACGCACGTCACTATCAGACAGGATAGCAGCTGAGAGGTGTGAAGTTTTGACCACTGCTTGCCGATCGGACAAGCGATCCTTGATCCCAACGGATGGGCCTTTGAA
>NW_004797463.1:162940-164950 GCF_000002075.1 Aplysia californica | reverse complement strand
ATACCCCCACCCCCCACCCCACCCCCTGGGCAGTACCACTGACTGAAGTGTCTTTAGGCCATTCCCAGAGGGGGATATTACATGTTCTTATGCAGAGTAGAATTTTGTAAACGGGCTGATTTGTCAATGTCATGCTCATACTGTACCGGAACAACTACAACATACATGTACAGGGGGAACTGCAGCATGCTCCTTTTTTCCCCTCATCCTTACTATCGTCATTTTCCCTCTATACTTCTTTTGTATGTTCGTCACTCTCTTGTGAACTGCTATTTGCGGGGTGACTTGATAGTCGACGAAGCAGACTTTGTGTAGTTGAGGCTAGAGAGGTGAACAGAGTAAGCCTGATTCCCTGTTTGGACTTCTCCTGTTGATATCCACCCCTTGGCGCTCATATGACCTTAAGCAGTTGCGAACGCCGTAAAACCTTGCTAAAACTAAAACATATTTCATGTGTACACATGTAGTGTATTATTGTTCTATCAGAATTAGGGAGAATTGCGCCTGTCTACTGTTAATTTCTTCGATATTCGCGAGTCACGAGTCATTGATTTATTCATAGTGGAACTCATGAATTGAATAGCAGTAAATGCTTCTTAAAGGCATGTTTGTGGCCCTTGTTGGCCCCACTCAGGGACGAAACGTCGACGTAATTATTCAACAAACACTGCTTCCATTCTATACAATGTAATGTAGGACTTACGGACATTATTATCTCGGGAAAACCTCTACCCTTCAATACTGTAAAAGTCACATTCATACGTTTATGAAGTTACCAATCCTCCCTCTCTTCGGGCCACCCTCGAAATTATAATAATTACAAACCCTGGTTCTAACAAATAACAATCAAGCTGGTCGAGTCCACCTCGAAAGAGTAAGCTTATTGTCAGTTTTAAAAAAGGTACCAGATTTTTTTTTCCTGACGTTTCAGCGACCAATAAATCTGTTCTTGGCATGATTACTGCATCTATTCCTTGTCACGAGAGACACGTTTAAAAGCAAAAATTAATAATGGCATTGTCACCGCTGCTTCTGTTAAAAAAACCGCAAGTGCTATATATTAGCCTTCTGTTCGTATATTAACCTTAATATTTTTAGTTAAGTTGACATTTTAAAAATCTTAATACAAGTAGCTCTACGACCATAACACATAAAGAAATTAGAAGCCCACGTTTTGCTCAAAGTATGAATAAATATTGAAAGTAATTTTATTTTCTCGATTGTTTTTGGAGCGTGTACAGTATACGACAACTATGTGGAAAACTAGTAAGCCCAACAAATAAGCATGAAGGAGTATGACAGGGATGCTTGTTATCTCCCCTTCTTTTTCATGTGGACATAATTACTCAAGATATGCTAACCAAAGCTGAATAAAAGCCTAATTGAACCCCTGCATGTTTAAGTCGCCCAATGTCTTTTATTTATCCAAGTCTCCAAAGCCAAACTAAGTCAACCGCTGAACTGAACTACAGCTGTGAGAAATTTGACATGAGAATAAACACATCAAAAACAGAAGTTATGAAAATTAGTAGAATCTAGTCAGCCGAAATAAAAGTCCCCTGAACATGCATGTCAATAACCTACGATCAGTTCACAGAGAAATACTTATTCGTGTTAATATTCCATTATAAGTTTAAAATTTCCTAGTGAAGAAAATGTTTAATATGTCCCGCAGGCTCATGACCTAATGCAGTCGCTAGCGCCAAAAACACTAACAACGAACAACAACAACAACAAGTTTTATTTTCAATAGAAAAAAGTACGCCTACAGCCCGTGCATGGTGTTCCCAAGCGGTCACCTATCTAAGTACTAACCGACGTTGCTTGACTTCGGTGATCAGACGAGAACCGGTAGGTTCAACGAGGTATGGCCGTAGACCTATACGTTCTTACTGACCGTCTAGCCGTAGACGCAAAGTATAGATCAGATTAGGAAGCAAAATGATTCGTACTTCGTGCCCGTGCCACTCATTTCTTGTGACGGGCGGTGACTCATGGTAGAGGGGGGGG
>NW_004797463.1:142704-162367 GCF_000002075.1 Aplysia californica | reverse complement strand
CCCCGCCTGGTCTTCCTCTTTCTCTTGTGCTTCCATTTCATTCATGCAGTTTCTTAATTGGTTCCCACGTTCGCTCCAGTGCTATGTAGACGAATTTATTCATCATTTATTTTTATTCTGCAACATTTTGTGAAAACGTAATTTCACATTCTTTTTAACACAGTCTTTTTTACTTTTCCTGACCAAAGAAAAGAGAATTTTCTTATCTCCAACCCTCGTAAACAAATTCTGGTCAGTAAAACTGAACTCAACAATGCTGCCATTTTGGATGGCTTAGGCCTATGTTCAAATATAAAGATTTTCCGAGACCATTGCGCGTCATGCCAATTCGCCGTATAACTCGTGCACGGTATCTTCTTACACTAGATTTCTATATATAATATTTTATTTTTTTAAATTAAAGGGTACCTTGTTAAAAAATCACCATCCCTTTGCAGCAGCAAATTTAAACTCCCCTTTAAATCACAGGATTGGGAACAAAACACAAATTTCTTTTTTAAATCTCTTTTTGACAACCAATCAAGTCATTGTCAGTTGGTTTGGACTTTACTCGTCTCTTGCCAGGAAGTAGAATTTTATGTACTGTCAAGTCAAAATTAAAGTGTTTGTTGGCACCATTATTATCCGGACTCCCCACCTTCCCATACAACCTAATTAGGCCTTGTACATAACTTGATCTGTACGGAACAGCCACCATATGACATAAAACAGCGACTTGTGATAGTAGACAAATTTATATATTTATAGTCCTATCGTTTGCACAATAAGTAATTCAGAGTTAAAAGAAAAAAACATATCATTGTCTTCAAACGTTGTATTTTGACAGAATTTATTTTTTTGCCTCTCTTGGGGAAGTTGCTTAGTTATCATCTATGCATTTGAACCGTATCCGTAAGTTTCTCGAATTATCCATTTAAAGTTTTATATATTTCATGACATGCGCAAATAACTCGTGTTTTCGGCGTGTGTGTTGCTTTGCTTGTGACTGCAGACACACCGTTGGGCAACTTTACTTCATAAGTGTCTGTGAACAAAGGGCAACCAAGATGAATTCGTCCAGTAATGCATCGTGAGTCTTTTTTAAAAGTGTTATTCATATTTGAATTATAATCAACGTGACGTCTAGATCTATAGATCTAAAGCTTTGACTTATTGAAATCTAAAAGAATGTAGACTCGAAATCTACGCCAGGCCATGATGAAAGTAATGAGATGATTGAACGGATGAAAGTTGTTAAAAAATAAACAAAACACAAAGCAATTTCAAGAAAGTTAAAATGAAACTGAAACTGGAATTTGATGTTTATTTAGGTCTAGAGTCTAATAGCAGAGGCCTCCTTTAAGGACACTGGGGGGATAGATATTTATATCATGGTGTGGTTGCTGAGGCTGAAGCTGAGCACTTGACTCACAATCAATCTGACTTGACTTGACAGCACTTGTCTCAGCTGCTGTCAACTTACTTTTGGGCTTGGGGGTGCAAATTGTGAAATGTGGTTAATTTTTACTTTCACTCCCGCACGTGATGCCCTGCTTTGGGGTCAAACTGCAGTATTTTTGGCTGCACACTTACCCTACTGTCACAAATCAGATTTTTAAGAAGGTAGTGTCAATTGTGACAGGATCATCCGGTCGGAACTGACACTGCGTCAATTGTGACCGGAGACATAGCCGGAGACGTACGCTGCTTTTCTTTCGTGAAAGTCGGTTTTCCCATTTTGGCCCAAATATAGAAGACGTACTAAGATCTATTTTTGTCGTCTTTCAGGGCTTCCCTCGCCAGTCTGTTGACTTGGTAAGATTGAAGAATCAG
The DNA here is from genome assembly GCF_000002075.1 of Aplysia californica. NCBI lineage: Eukaryota > Metazoa > Mollusca > Gastropoda > Aplysiida > Aplysiidae > Aplysia > Aplysia californica. The sequence continues at coordinate 160,555 of NW_004797463.1, read as the reverse complement.
ACCACTCATATTATTGCGCGAGAATGGTGGGCGGAGGAAGGGATTAGGGGAGGGGTGGGGTTCAGGGGAGTCTCCCCCCTGACAAACTGCTAATGAATAAATCTAGGCTATCGGTCTGAGATTTTTCATTGAGAGAGATTAAAAACTGGGGAAAATCATGAATTCCTAACCTAAGGTTCTCGAGACATAGGCAAAAGTAGTCCTAATCCGCTGGTCCGGTATCCTTCAATCTTACCGTTGACTTTGGCTAGCAATGCCAATCGCCCACTGCGCCTTGGGTCGGAAATTGGCCTCCGCGCGAGGGGTAATTTTTGGGCCGCTCAGGATCAGAAGTGAATCTTCTAAGTGTAGTTATGGGAAAACTCGTTGACGAAAATAAATGAAACTTGGCAACCATTCAGAGGAAAGGTGAAACTAATGACATGCTAGTGTACAATAAGGAACGATTTCTAGAACCGGAGAAATTGCCGTGTATGTGCGATGATCGGGTCACAATTGATTGACGCAGTATCAGTTCCGACCGGATGATCTGGTCACAATTGACGCTACCTTTTAAGAAAGGAAGTGGCTGTCCTCGCCCTGGGTGAGCTATTCACCCAGCGTTGGCTATTCTCACACGGTGTGAGACAAGACCTGTTTTTCCTAGGTAATTTCAGAATACTGTCTATCGGTATGGATGGTCAAAATGCAAAGAAAAAATGACACAAAAGTAGGCTAATTTGGTCGTCAAAAAAGATGCTATGACTATTTGAAGTCTACTTCACTTTTCAAATCGAGCCGAGCTATGTGATTCGCCATTTAGTTTTGCCCAGAAGTTCTCGCAAGATCTACGATGTACTCCTCTCTCTCTCTCTCTCTCTCTCTCTCTCTCTCTCTCTCTCTCTCTCTCTCTCTCTCTCTCTCTCTCCTCTCTCTTTGAATACTATCGGTGTGGACCATCAAATTGACAAAAACAAAGATAAAAAATGATGTTAAAACACAAAAAAGTAAATTAATTTAGTCGTCTACAAAGATGCTACGTAGCAATGCCAATGAAAATTTAAATTTTCACTTTTGCCCCCTTTTTTTTGGTACCTAAGAAAGAATTTTCAATTCTGATAATTATGCTTCTTGAATTTTGAGAAACGGTTCATAAATAAAAAAGTTATGGGGTTGTAAAGGTCGGCAAAATATGAATGACCCACATATAGGAAAATACTCCTAAAAAGTGGACCACGCAGTAGCAGATTCTGTAAGAAAATAGACGATATCTCGGTAACTAATCCAAATGTTCGAGAGAAACTTGGCTACCCGATGTGTTTTTGAGTGTAGAAATCATTTCTGCAGTCAGATTTACTACCAATTTCGTAGTTATTTTGTTATAATTAAAATTGTGGTGTACATATTACGATTTTGCGAAAAAGGGGTGTCGGGATGAGTCCATTTTATTTATAGCATCGTATCACAACATGGGATCTTTAAGAATATATGTTGGCAACGTGACTAAATAATTGCAAAGCTTTTTATGATGACTTTAGACCATGCCAACCGTAAAAGATAAGTTAATTCAATCTAGCATGCCGTACAATTAAAAATTCTTTTTCCCCGTTGAGACGCGAACACCCCGAGACGAGATAACCTCGCCTCGGAATACCCCCATTGCGATGTTACAGGGGAATAGAGAGAAAAACAACCGGATGCGCGCGCCCGCCATTGCCCTATTTCAAGTGACCAATGAACGGGCCCGGAATAGTCATGCGGGGATTTGTAGGTCACACACAGACATTTGCCACAGGAGTGAGGGGAAAATGGCCGGTCTCCGTGCGAAGCCGCTTTGGATAGGGGGGTAGTCGTAGATTTACGATCGGGTCTAAACAACTACTTGACACAGAACTCTCAAATTTGAGCACACTATAGAGGATAGATAGATCTATTACCATCTGGGCGTTGAAATTCAAACTCCTTATAGTTTTCGGTGTACACGATACGAAAGTGTTCCCGACACCAAAAGTATAGGTTAATTTATGTGTACGAACTTCAACGTCCACATATCATTAGTTTGCCCTATTTTCTGATTGGTAGCCGAGTTTCATTCGGATTGGTTCGGAAATAGAGCAGACCGAGGTTGACAAAGTTAGTCACCTACGCTTCGGCCGGGTCCGCAAAATCGCCTGTAAACGGGGACCAAATTTTCGCCTCGCGGGAAAGCCCGATTGGCATTGCTATGCTACGGCTACTTAACTTTTCGAATCGAGCCGAACTATGCGGGTCGCCATTTTGTTTTGCCCGGAAGTTCTGGCGCTACTTATTTCTCTTTCTCTCTCACTGCCCACAAACAAAATTGCACGCTTTCAACACAAGAGCGCTGGAACGTTTGTCCATGGTGAATGCTACACTGGTTGGCCTATTAGATATATAACGGTGAACGTACACCAAGTGAGAATAGCCAAAAGGCTCGCCTGCACTATTCTCACTCATATAGAGATGGCCTTTAAGAAAACTTAAAACCGACAAACCCAAACCTAACGAACGGCAAAGCATCAAATTATGGGTTGACACCCCCCTCAACACCCCCGGAAACCTTTCAATTGATCCGAAGCGCAGAATTTACTACGCAGTTTGGCTATGAGTAATATAGATCAAGATATTGATTAAAAACCATCAAATTTTAAACGAAGTGTATACAGATCCTGTTACCGGGAACAAAGTCACGAAGTATACAGACCCGGTAGGGGAACTCTTTTGTGATTTCGGAAAATTTCAGCGCCCAGACCCGGTAGAGTGTGTGTGTGAGTTTGAGAGAGAGAGAGAGAGAGAGCAGGGGGAAGTGCTAGATCTAGCAAAATGTATTTGACATGCCCGCCAGTTGGCAGGAGGGAACAAAAGACAGAGACAAACAAAGAAAAAAAGAATGCGAGCGATACACAGAGAGAGAGAGAGAGAGAGAGAGGGTGACTGCTCGATTGAAATTATGACATTGTTCTTTTCTTCAAATTGTGATTCCTCCAACTCCAAAACAGGGGAAAAACGATCGTTCATCGAAAAGACATCTGCAATCTTCATTTAGTTTTAGATCTAGATCTAGGCTAGCCTCGAAACTAGATCAATGATTTATATCTGTCTGTCTAGATCTAGACCTAGGCCATAGGTCTAGAAGAACCTAGTTCTACCCTGAGCCAAGAGGGTGCTGAAGCTTTCCGAAATTACAAAAGAGTTCCCCTACCGGGTCTGTATACTTTGTGACTTTATTCCCGGTTACCGGGTCTGTATACACTCCCAATTTTAAGACTATTAATTTGCGACGGAAATGAAGTTGATATTTGTGTTCAGCACATGCATCAATGTAGTAATATTACTCACTCACTGCCATTGCCGCACCTGTGTCGGTCAAGAGGCGACGACCGCTACAGCACCTCTGTCGGTCTCATATTTTCCTCTTTATTTCTACGAATTGCCGACGCATATATGCGGCAATGGCATAGCCCAATTATTAGAGTTGTAACATCCCTTTGACCACTCGTGGCAGTTTCACTTTATTAGAATTATGATTTCCCTTGAAGTTTTGCCTATTTTTGGAACGGGAGTTCCCTTTGTCCTATTTCTGGGTTTTGTTTTTATCCAAATGTAACTGTGATCCCTCATAACCTAAACCATAAGACACACACACACACACACACACACACACACACACACACACACACACACACACACACACACACACACACACACACACCACACACACACACACACCACACACACACACCACACACACACACACACACACACACACACACACACACACACACACACACACACACACCCCACGCACACACACAACTCATACACAAATTGTGAGATGAGTGGTCACTGTAACCAAGTAACAATGGACGTCAACATGAACTTGCAAATTGCAGGATATTTTCTCCGTCGTTGTTCCCAGCAGAATTTTAAATTTTATAAAGGCCATTGGCCTTTATGGCGAGTTGTAAAGTGAATCTAATATTATTTAAAAAATTTATTGTTAGTTAAAAGTTGTTTTAGATCACAAATGTATTTACACCGAATTTGAATATTTTAACTTTTTAGCATTTTAAAGTAAATTAGTTACCAGTCATGAAGTGAACTTTCGCAGAGGTGAACAACTTGTGTTTCGCGCGCTCATATGACCTTAGCAGTTGCGAGCGCCGTAAAACCTTATACTACTACTACAACATGAACTTGCGACAGAAGCGTCGGTCGTTCTCCGAGTGGTGGCGACCCATGTGTTAAAAAGCAAACAAAAAAACAAACCAAGGAAAACAACAACAGCAACACCAATGCTGCAACCTTAGGTTGGGACCTCAGAAGAGAATGGTTTGTTTTCTTCATTTTGATTAGTCCTGCCTAAGACGGCCGCCTATCTTATACGGCCACTTTTTTCCTTGACAACGGGTGACCGTCTTACACAGGTTCGACTGAATGTGGATGAGTTTAGTGCTCGGACCAAAATTCTGCCAGTCCCTTGTTCTGAACAAGTGACTGGATTGGATTTCTGTTCTAATTGCAAAAATCCTCAAAATGAAAGTGTACCACAATGCACACAAAATAGGTCGCAAACAGTGACCAACTTGATGAAATGATTGTTTTGTTCATTGAAGATAATGTAATGTTCAGTGTATGTAATGAGGAAAAATACTATTTCTATTTGTATTTGCTGTTTTGTTTATCAACATAGTGTTTGTTTTTTGGGGGACGCACCAACTAAAATGAGATGTTATAAAACCATATTGTCATAAGTTTCGGTTTTCTCTAAACTTTTGCTGACACATTGTTTCTGTTTCTTTTCTCAGACATGTTTCACCCCCTGCAGTGGTGTGGGCACAAAGGAAAGATAAAATTTTGTTGACGATTCAGCTAGAAAACTGTTCAAATCCCACCATTGACATCAAAGACTCAAGCCTGTATTTCAAGGGTAAAGGGGGAACCGGCAATGTTGACCATGAAGTCTTGATGGAGTTCAACAAAGAGATTGATCCACAGGTTCGCTGGCACTTACTGTTTTATGATCAGTTGTTTTGAATTGCTACATGTTCATGTGTGCAGAGATATAGTAGTATTCTGGTGTGGTTTGCTTTTTCTTTCCTATCAAACATCTATAGTCCTTCCCTACTTCTTTTTTATGTTTGTTACTCTCTTGTAACACGTCTAATCTTCTGGCGCTCACATGACCGTATGCAGTTGCGAGCGCCATAAAACCTCTACTAAAACTTTTCAAAGAGATATAGTATGTAGATTGTTCTTTATGTTTCCGTTGAATGCCCCCGTTTTTTAATTAAGATTCCTCAAGGTCTCAATTTTTTTCTGACTAATGTGGCTAAATTTCATTTTGCGCGTGAAATTACAATTGGACCTTGAAGTGTATGATTTGGTTTAACTTCGATCATGTGAATTTACAATGCATTTTTCTTTTCTTCTTCTTAGGATTGTATTTTTCCAATACACGTTTGCACTTGATAGTGTGTATTCTGCTCATCTATAAATAATGTAAACGCCTTTTGTGAAGGTTGGCTGAACTTTAATTACTTTAGGACTAATAGCAAAAATGTTACTACCTTGTATTGACTCACAGATTTTCTAAGATTGTAAAAACATATTTCCTTTTCTAAATTGTGATTATGAATGTATCAGTATTGCAGAGGGATTTGATGTTCATGTTGTTTTGGGGAATATCGTACCTTTGTAAAGACAGTATTTCTTCTACAGGCATGCAAACACCAAGCTACAGGAAGAGAGATTATATTTGTTCTGATGAAAAAGGAGGAGTCTCATGGATTCTGGCCACGGTTATTGAAAGATTCTAAAAAGGTAACTTATTTATGTCATCGATTGAAGAGGAATGAAGACCTGTTATTTTGCTAGCGCGTAGTTATACTAATGTAACTGGCAAAGACTTGCTTTCTCTGTTATTGTTTGGGGTTGGGGTGGCGATGAATTCATATATGAGAATGAGACCTCAGGGTTTCAGTGTCTTAATTTTTCTGGAACTTATGGGGGGGCACTCGTGGCCTAGAGGTTAAGGTGTTTGCCTCTCATTCAATAGGTTGTGGGTTTGAATCTGGATAACGACGGAAAATTTTCTCCTTTCACGTCCTTTCTTGCTCTCTAACAATGTTCTGTCGTCTTCTTTCGTCTCCACTTTCTGCCCCCTCTGGGCTCCTGGCTCTTTCTGCAGCCTTTCTACTGTTGCTAGGTGTGATGAAGAAAGGAGGAACTGTTCTAAACAAGAAGCACGTGCATGTTTGAGCTGTGGTCTGGGTCAACAGCAAAGATGGAGTAAAAAAATGTTTCCTGGGGGCTTCAGAGTGAGCATTTCTTTGAGGTGGGAATTGCCACTGCTTGATTTGAAAGAAAGGTCTGTCATGTAGTGGGGAAGCCATAGGAAAGGTAAATCATGATAGGTCTTTGTCCTTAAAATAGGAAGCCCTGCCCTCCACCACCACTTCTCTCTCTCTCTCTCTCTCTCTCTCTCTCTCTCTCTCTCTCTCTCTCTCTCTCTCTCTCTCTCTCTCTCTCTCTCTCTCTCTCTCTCTCTCCTCTCCTCTCCTCTCTCCCTGTCCCTCACTCCTCTCTCTCTCTCCCTTCCACTTCCCCCCCTCTCTCTCTTCCCTTCCACATGCCTGCATAAGCTTCCCTCATTATTCACCAAGTGCACATTCTCTGTTTGTTTTTCTGGTTTAGTTTTAGCTGGAGAGAAGAGTGAGAGATGGTGTGAGAGAGAGTGTGTGTGTGTGTGAGAGAGAGAGAGAACGTTAATGATGTGGAAAGGTTTTAACATGTAATAATAATGTAATAGTTATGTAGTTGTGTTTATCGAAATGTGCAGGTCCACTACTTGAAGACAGACTTCGACAAATGGAGGGATGAAGATGATTCTGATGTGGAGGAACAAGAAGATTTCAACCTTGATGAAGTAAGTTACTGCGAGTGAAAAATGAAGTGTGATATTTATACTTTTGAAAATGATGTCTATTCCAGTGTAGCTACTTATTATTGCAATGCAGAAGAGAATGGATAAATTGACCTTTAAGATGTTTTTGTCCATCATTTAAGTCTTACAATTATAGGTTCCCATATATATAGTAGAAGACACTTTTGATGCGATTTTTGTGTCAGTCACAAAAAATGGATTATATATTTTCAATTAGACTTAATATCATGTTTTCTCAAAGTCAGAGTCTTACTCAACCCCCCCGGGGCGGTGCTACTGACTGAAGTGTCTTTCGGCCATTCCCAAAGGGGGGACATTAGCCATGTTCTTACGCACAGTAGAATTGTAAATTGTAAATGGGCTGATTCATCATGCCATGCTCATAACACTGTGCCTGAACTGCTGATTTTTCTTTCCCTATCCTTACTATTGTCATTTTGCCTCTACTTCTTTTGTATGTTTGTCACACTCTTGTGACCCGTATTTCCGGGGTGCCTTGATAGTCGAAGCAGACCTTGTGCTGTTGAAGCTAGAGAGGTGAGCAGAGTAAGTCTGATTCCCTGTAAGGACTTCTCTGTTGACATCCAGCCCTTGGCGCTCATATGACCATATGCAGTTGAGAGCGCCATAAAACCTCTACTAAAATAAAACATGTCATGTTTTGTCAAAGTCAGTCTTACTTCTTTCATGAGTTTTACAACTTTAGCAAATTTGTGTATATAATATATACAGCGAAGCACAGTTATCTCGAGCATGTCAGGGTTTGACTAACGTGTTTGACAACAGTCAGTGATTTGAGTAAACGGCAGTAATGATGAGAAATACTGAAGAAATTCAAGGGAAAGAACTTGACAGTTTGTGTGTGTATCACGCTTTGCTGGGCCGAGCTTATCTGCAATAACAGGGCTTCATTGGAGCTCAATCGGTTATAGCAGGGACAAACGCTCTTCACAATGTGTAAAAAAGTAAGAGAGAAACGCAAGCTCAACCAAGCCACACCACTGCAAGCACACGTTGCGGGTGAAGCGAGAGAGGGCTGCTTTGTGCTGCAGACTTTGATCAAGCCCAAAGCCTAGCTACACGTACACATGTGTTATGGGCAGGCCTGCCACATGGACAAACCACCTATTCGTGGGCACTTGTGGCAAGGGAAACTACCCATGAACAAATACAGCTGGATTCGTCCTGAAATACTTACTTCTGTAGCATTTCTGATGTAACAGAACTTTTTCTCTGGTCCCACCACCATCCCTGTTCTGTCAGGTTTCCACTGTAATTGGAAACCCTAGATGACGATGGGTACGTGTGTTGTTTTGCTTCACACCTTCAGGGTGATTTGAATTGGAGACAGTTCTGAACAGAGGAAAAGAATTTGCTCTGATTTTTCCGGACAAGCTGTGGGACATATCTATCTGTCAGGTGTTTGAGTAAACACTGTTGCCAGTATGAAGAAAAAAATAGGTGTTCTGTCTGAGAATGGCAATTCACACGTGCTATCCGTGATTTAGAGTTTTGCTTGTTCGCTTTATCTGTGCCCGACTGTATGATGACTGCTGTCTTTTTTAAAAAAAAGAATTTTTATGCAGTTAATTTTAGTATCTGAAAGTGGTCTTTTGTCATTGGTGGTTTTCTGTCCTTTCTCTCTTTTAAAAATCATATGGTTAGTAATACATTGTAGTTGTTATTGTGCAATGTGCAAATGGAATCTCTCTTTCAGATGATGCAGTCAATGGGCGGCTTGCCTGGTGGTGCTCCTCCAGGCTTAGGGGTAAGTGGGGAAAAATGGAAATGAGCAAGGACATTTTTTCCGTTTTAACTCACTCACTACCGGCTATTTTTGGGGTCGCTATTCCCTGTGCAGACCTGCCACTCATCCCGATTTAGTCGGGATATCCCGATTTTTTGCCCCAAATCTCAATCCTCCCGATTTTCCCGATTTCGATCGCGTGTATCCCGATTTTTTGTGCCAGTCTGCTGTTGTGCCGGATCTTTCTAAAAACTTGCTCTGCCTTCTCCTTTATCGCGGGAAGCACCCGTCGAACTTTTTGTCAGTAGGAACTCGGAGCACTATTTCCAGAAATATCGATGCCGCATTTAGTACTATTTAGTAGTTGACTCGCCCCAAGTTCTGTGTGATCTTTGCCCGCACCCAGAATTCTCCGATGATAGCCTGGTAACTGTTACAATTTGGGACATTTAATAATCGATAATATTCGTAGTCCCGCTGTTACTTTCAAAACTAGCCTTGTCCGAGGTCTGGTAACTGCGCGTTCACATCAAACACTCGGACGAGCGACAGTCTTTCTAACCCTTACACAACTACATGGAACTGCGCTGACAAGACTAACATACGGCCGTTGTCGCTGCTTTTGTCTGAACACATGAGGGATAAGAGATATGTTGGTATATTTGGTCGGTCGGCCGCCGTCGTTATCCTAGAAGTTGAACGACTGTCGCTCATCAGAGTGTTTTGTGTGAATGTGCAGTTAGTCGCACCCGTTAGTAAATAAATTGTTTCAATCGCGCATTCGCGTCACGTGACATATCATCGCCGTGTGAGTTCTGCGTGTCGGGGACCGTCCGTTAACGGGGTCAACTTAAGTTCATGTATTTCGAGACTTATTGGTTAGGGGGGGGGGTATAGACCCTTGGACTAGGAGTGCTTAACGCGATGCTTCAGGATTTAAAAAAAATAATGATAACTCGCACGTACGCATGCACACGCACTCTCACACACACACACACAAACACGCATGCACACGCACTCTCACACACACACACACAAACACGCACGCAAACAAACAAAGACACACAGAGGGCATATAGGCCAAGGAATTTATGGACACCCCTGGAAAAATTTTAAGTCGGCTTTGGAGTCACCTTGGTGATTTGCTGTTGATCCCGATTTTTTCTCCCTGAGATCCCGATTTTGAGGTTTCATAGAGTGGCAGGTCTGCCTGTGTACCAGCCGTTTTAAGGGTAATTTTTAAAAATCATTGCTCTTGCAAATTACCACAGAGACTTGAAAATTTGAACTTAATAAAGATTGCCATGAGGAAATTACAGCTCCGTTTTATTTGTTACTTTTTTTTCAAAAGTTTTCAAAAATTGGTCAAAAACTTCGTTCCCTTTGCCTTTCAAAATCATGCCTTTCCCCACGACTGCAACCCCATATTTAGGTTTTGGGGCCCTACTAAACTTTACTCGTTTTGCAAATTTCCTCACCCAGTTCGTCTGAGAACTTTTCATCACTTTTGGCGTCAAATGTTCGAAAACGGTCAAAGAAGCGATCTACCATTGTGGAGAAACTATGAAATTAAATTTTATTAGTTGTTATCGGGAAAAATCAATAACTCAACTTGCGCTCGTCCCGATTTCAGTTTTGTTTCTTTCTAATGAAAGATAATTGAATGAGCTATGAAAAAGACGAACCGGTACCCCAAATGGTGCGGTTTAATCGTGAGAAATAAATTCCAAAATGCGAACCGCACGGTGTCTGAGCTACTTTACCCGCAGCGGTTGTGGTAGTGAGTGAGTTAAAAAAAACCTAGAGAGTAGACCATTTTGTGGAAAGTTTTACTGTCTTTTTGCGTTCTTGAGAGAGGGAAGTGTGTTTCCTTCAGTAGGTGATTTCCATTTCATTGGTTCTCTCTTGTGGACTCAAAAATTGTTAAACTGATCCAGTCGAACTTGCTGTTAATTGACAACCTGTCCAAGACATTCATCAGTACAAAGGATCACTCCCCACCGACCTCTTGCGGTTTTTTCTTATACAGTAGTCTCCGCCTAAGATCCCACCGCTTACGATCCCGGTTCGCTTAAGATCCCGCTGTTTGAAGAAAACAGAATTTTTACTATACAAAAGTCACCCCTAAGATCCCGCTCTGATTCACTCTGAAGGTCTACATTCTGCTAAGATCCCGCATTTCAGATCTTAATTTGCGGAACAAAAACCCGGGCGGGAACGCCAAGAGTGAAAAGTTGAGATCAATAAACTGTCAGTCGCGTCGAAGATCAGCTACTATCGTGAATGTGATCACATACACGTTGTAAAACTTGATGAAGCGATACAATGTTTGCCCCAGACGGGATCACACCGGGGTGTGAACTGACCGACACGTTTGTTTTTCCCGAACATCGCACTCACACCTGAGCTCTCCCCCTAAACCTAGATCACTCGCTGGGTGGGTAGGGCCAACACGTTCGCTCCAGGTGGGATCACATTAAACTGTGAACTCTTGCCTGACCAATGCAGAAGTTGTATCTACTTCCGAATTTGCGAGACAGACTGGGGGGGGGGGGGGGGGGGCTCGGTCAGAGATGGAAAGCTATAAATTTTCGACAGGTAAGGGGGAGGGGCAACTGGATAAGCCTAGATTTGGAGACTCATGATAGGATAATAAGTGAAAATGGCACGTCTCATCCCACTATACACTGTTATAGGTCATCAAGGTCTCACCACTCTTTGCTCGCCATTCGTCATAAACCCACCCAGCGGTCATGTCAGTTCATTTTAGAGTGGAGGGAGACCATTTTATCGATTGTGAGCCTTAGCATGGGTCACCATAAATTCTTCCCTGGGTTTGTCGCTTAAGATCCCGGTTCGCCTAAGATCTCGCATTTCCTTGCTCCCGAGCACCGGGATCTTAGGCGGAGACTACTGTATTACGAAGACCACTGTTCTGCTCGACAATGGTTGGGGGTCCTGGTCAGGTTCAGCTGTATATATAAATATATGATAATATATATAGAATTATATGCTGACTGTTATGCACTGCATGATTTTCTGTTTGTCGATGGTGTCATTGACGTGGTTGAAAGTGTTTTTTACTCAGCTATTTTTCTTCGCACAAATGCTCGGAAGGGCCTTTATTTATGTGAACTAAATACTTTTTTAACTGCACACAGAAGTGGACTTTGCTGAGAACAGTGTGAATGTATATTATATAATTGACATTGTATATCGCTACCTCTTGTGATTTGATGTGTTTTAGTAGATGTATGCAATAATAGACATAAGTGTCTTGAACATCTGACTCTCACTGGCAAAATTGAGGGCAAGCGAGGCAGGGGTAGGCCCAGAACAACATACTTAAGGAACCTAAACAAATGGGTAACAGGGACAGATCAGGGAAACGTAGCTTTTTTGAGAGCATCCGAGCGAAGGAATGAATGGAAAACCATGATCGCCGATATCTGGCACTGGATGATGATGATGATGCAATAAGTGTCTTACATTATAACATGTCTCCTCTTTGTTTGTCTCAGCAGGAAGAAGAGGACAGTGATGATGAAGGTAAGTAACCTGGGGGGGGGGGGTTGTTTTTTGTAATTAATGTCACTCACAGCCTGTGTTCTTTTCAGCTGTGTTAGAGGAGTGGAAGTGGGAGGTTGGCGGGTGCTCTGGTTTCATTTGCTTCTTAAACACCTATCGTCCTTATCTCCCCTCCTTTTTTATGTTTGTTACTCTCTTGTAACACCTCTAATCTTCTGGCGCTCATATGACCGTATGCAGTTTCGAGCACGGTAAAACCTCAACTAAAACTGAAACTTAACTGTTCTTTTCCGTTGTGTTAGAGGAGTGGAAGGGATATTGTACAGCTCGTCGCCCCAAACTGTTTGCTCCAAAGTGCCTCTTTACTTAAGTTCAGTACACTTTGGACAAAATAGGAGGCGATGAGCTGTATTAATTGAAAATACAGTTTGACACGCATAATTTAAACACATATATCAGAGATAGACAAATGTGCTAGACACGTCCATTATTTGGGTGTGCCGTTACTAAAAATTAAAGCAACATCAGTGGTGGAATACATATATATTGTTTGTACGGGCTCTCTGTGGTTTCGAGTTTTCCGTGTTTGTGCTATCTGTACCCGACTGTTGATTTTAACCAAGAATGATAAAGGAAATAATCAGAAATTATGCAAAAAATAAATTATGCGGCGACAGGTATTTGGTGACTACAGCGTTAGCCTTGTCGCGATTCTAAATATATGTCTTTGGAAACTAATGTGTTCCTAGCCTTGTCGGGATTCTAATATATATATATCTTTGGAAAATAATGTGTTCCTAGCCTAGTCAGGATTCTGATATATCTTTGGAAATTAATGTGTTCCTAGCCTTGTCGGGATTCTAATATATATATCTTTGGAAACTAATGTGTTCCTAGCCTTGTCGGGATTCTAATATATATATATCTTTGGAAACTAATGTGTTCCTGGCCTTGTCGGGATTCTAATATATATATCTTTGGAAACTAATGTGTTCCTAGCCTTGTCGGGATTCTAATATATATGTATCTTTGGAAAATAATGTGTTCCTAGCCTAGTCAGGATTCTGATATATCTTTGGAAATTAATGTGTTCCTAGCCTTGTCGGGATTCTAATATATATATCTTTGGAAACTAATGTGTTCCCCAGAATTACCTGATCTACAGCAGTGATGTCACTTCCTAGGCGAGAACGTTTCAGTGATGACCTTTGACAGATGGGAGTGATGATGCACAACTGATCCTTGGAGAGTGCCGGAAGGAATTTGTGAGAGATGAGAGAGTGTGTGGTGTGTGAGTGAGTGGCTGGGATGAGATGTGGTTTGCTCATGAGAACAAATGGGAGACTTGTGCGTGTTTTCAGTGGTCAGTGTTCCTTCACTGGGAGTAACTTAAGAATTTATTTTTCTCGTTTTTTTATACAAGTTAATTATTTGCAATGGTTTGCTGTTATGATGTGTGTATTTTCTGATATACACTACTTGCTTGAGTAGATCAAGTCAGTGATTTTGACAGAAATCATTTCATTTTCATTTTTAGTAATTTTAGTTCTTCAATGTGCTGTGTTAAAGCACAGGTCTGCCTCCCGATGTATTTTAATGTTTCATACCAGTTTTCCATCCTCTGTTTATTAAAAAAAGATTAATAAAAAAAAAATGTAAGCACGCCTGCTAGCCGTTCAGTATTTGCTTTCTGTCCCAGTTATTTTGAAAGTGTTTGTGTGTGATGCATGAGTGTTCAAGTTCAAACTTTTATGGTGCCACTGCAAAATAAAGGATTTTATGTACCACACCTTTGCTGTTGAGATGTTTACAACAATAATAGTAATAGATAATAGATAGCATTTGTATTATGCAAATTCCCGCTCAACAGCAAGCTCTACTTTACAGTCTATATTATTACCGCAAAGGACTTGATGACACATTTTGAAACGATCTCAACTTCCTGGGAAGTATAAAAGTGCAAGCTGCCATTTTACAGGTGCTAAAACACTAACATGCTGACAAGATATTTCACTGTCAATGGCCGGGTTAACCATTCACACCTTGGTGAAGTGAGGAAAAGTCATATAAAGTGCCTTTCCCGAGGACACAACGTCGGGGCCCGTGGCTCGAACCCCCAAATCCGCAACCTCACGATTACAAGTCTGGTAACCTAACCACTAGCTTTAGCCACTGCCAGGAGCTGATATGTGTTCACAGTCCTGAAAATGTTTAAGTTTTTTTAAAGTTTAGTGTAATTGTTCAGTAAGCACAATAGACTGGGTGGACTTTTGTAAAATGGTCGCTTTTAAGGATGAACGGGCTAACCCAGATTTGGGGGGTTTCCAGAAATCTTGACCTACACCAAAAGTGGGCATTGCCCTACCTATAGGAGAAGTTTGGTTTCATTGGTGTTTATATTTTGTTTGGCTATAGAGAAAACTCTCCTTGTCTTTAGAAACTGAACATGAACATGGGGCAAAAACTTTACCTTCGATTTTCTCAAAACCGCATTTCTCAGGATAGCCCCCTTGTGCTTAAAAGTGACCAAATATCTGCTCCTGTCAGTCAACATGTCATCCCTCCATTAATCTAAAGCCAAAGTCTATGGTTTCAACGAATCTTGATGAATGTCATGGGTCATAAAATCCTTGAAAATAGAAAACGTTGAAATCAATCCTAATTTTCCTATCACCTCACAATCACATAGAGTCTTACTGGCATCTGTGGTGTAGCAGTTGAGCCAACTTAAGCGTTTCTCTGTTGCAGGCAGGAGACCACCCTTCGATTCCTGAGTGGAGATAAATGGTCATGGGTGGTTGGCGGGTGCTCTGGTGTGGTTTGCTTCTTCTTTCCTATCAAACATGATTTATCGTCTTTATATCCCCTTCTTTTGTTTAATGTTTGTTACTCTCTTGTAACACCTCTAATCTTCTGGCGCTCATATGACCTTAGGCAGTTAACTGCGCCCTGTAAAACCTCTACTAAAACTAAAAACATCAACCCTCCAAAAGTACGAAGCCAAAGTCTGTGGTTTCAACAGATGAATGTCATGGGTCATAAAATCCTTGAAAACATGTAAAATGAATCCTAATTTTCCTATCACCTCACAATCGCATAGTCTTACCGGCATCTGTGGTGTAGAAGTTAGCCCTATCCGTACGGCCTGGGGTCATTTTGTACCTGCAGTGTCACATTTTAGAACACTTCTAGTGCGAAGATCTCTTTGAAAGTTTCAGTATTTCTCAAAGAATTATTTTGACAAGACTTCTATGCAAAGCATACGGATCGGATTAACGAGTAAATTTCCTCTTTGCATAGCTGCCACTTTTCCGCTAAATAGCGGAAACTCCGCTTCATCTAGCTTTTCCCGCTACTTTCCACCTTCCTCCGCGGGACCGCTCTCGGTCGCAAATTGCGATACTTTTTTTACACGCGGAAAACACCGAACCGGGAGAGAGACGAAAACGCAGCTTGTGCATGACGCATGTCCGCCCGTAGCTTTCTACTTCCGTTCTTCTAGGCCGAGCGTTAGTTTCACTTTGTTTATTGTGGAGCAACAAAGTGTCGATCGGGCATCGGGACGTTAGCGCGCCGAGTTGTCATTGAAAACGGCGGAAATTCGAGAGAAGTTGATGCAGAATGCAAAAATAATTATAAGGAGCTCCGCTTGCTGCACTTTGCGTTTGGTGCGATAAAGAAATCGCGGCCCGCGGCACTCCTGTACAATTTTGGTCCCATTTGTTTACATGACGGCTATTGTGGCTGTTGAAGTGAATCTAGATCTAGATATAATCTAGATTTACACATATTTAGATATCTAGATCTAGATTAGATAGCCTAGGCTGTAATTTTAATTCAGGTTAGATCTACACTCTACAGAGGCACTACTAAGTTACGTGCAAACGGGACCGCAGTTGTACAGGAGTGCTCAGTACAGCGGCAAAGGTGTTGCCTCTTTGATCCAATACTGCGCGCGCTCTACATCGATGTACATGTTTAAAGAGAAAGAAATCTTTTTATAAGACACCAGCTTGCAACAAACTCTGGATTTTTAGTCACCAAGTCCAAACTGTGTCAAATTGACTCAAATGCTTGTTAGTCTACTTAGTGCCTTTGTTGGGTTGTTGTTTTTTCAAATACATTTTAATTCAGTTGCCTATGGTTAACAAATATGACAGTTTTCCCTTCCAAAACCATAGGCTACATTTTCCAGTATATATTGCCTCTGGATCTCACTGGTTTTACTCCAGCCTTCGGAGAGCGCGCGTTCGCATGAATTTCCTCCTTTTTTGAAATTCCTGAGTGGCAGCTATGTCTTTGGAAAGTGGTGGCACACAGTCAGAGTCCTCCACGTCGTGTGGATACGATAGTAAAACATGACGTACAGATAGGGTGAAGCGTTTCACTGTTGCAGGCAGGAGACCACTCTTTGATTCCTCATTGCTCCCCTTGATTCTTACACAACTGCTTGCTGGGGGAAATGGAAAGGCGAGGCACTGACTCACTGACCATGGTACTTGCCAGCGATAGACTGAATGAGATGGTGAAGGGGAGTGGGGGCAGAGAAGTGATGCCCAGCGCGCCAGACGCTCACGTCTGTGAGGCACTGTACTGTGTTGGAGACTACACTGTCTTGACCCTACATGACCTACTAAAGCCTGGTGTGTCAAATAGGCTACCTGGCAGGTTTGAGGACTTGAGGGGAGGGGGGCTACACCTCCAAAGTCAAGATTCTGAACAAAATTATGGAATTTCAGTTGTGGGCATTTTTAGCTTCCTCAGCCTCTCCTCCAACTATTTCATCGCATAAGAACCCCCCAAAACCGTATTTTTTCCCATACCGGGCATGTTTGTCGCCACCATTTCCTCATAAAGTCAATATTTTATTTTTCTTTATCGGACGTTTTCTCAAAATGCAAGTTTCTTCTATACTTTTTTTTAACAACTCCTCCATTTTTTTTCGTCCAATCTTCACGAAAATTTCACAGAATGAAGAGAAGATGTAATACTAAAATTTGGCTGTTGAATTTTTGATATTGTTGGTGGTGTCTGGAGTGGATTTTCACAGATTTTTTGCAAACTTGAATGCTACCTCAGGAAAAATTCATTAAAAAATTTCTAATTCGTTTAGGAAAAAAACAACAGACAGGTTTCTGGATCTAATGTTTGTTAACACGCATGCAAAAAAATAATTCCATGAGCAATAAGTGCTGTATTCATTACGTAAGACATGTCAACAAAATCAAATATGGCCGTCGTATCCAAGGAAATGAAACTTTTTTTCTCAAATTTAATTGCGAATTCTAAGACTCCTTACTATGCTTGTTATATGTGTGAAATTTGGTAAAATATGATCCTGTAATAAGCGAGATAGCCTTCAGGTGTAGCGCCCCCCCCTTAATGAAGAACTAATACATTTACCGTTAGCGTGGCTTTTCCGCCATTTTTATGTTCACGGGCTTCGCCAGGTACCCAGGAAGCATGTCGATAAATGTAAAGCAGAGTGGGCCCCAAAAAGTCGATATAAGAGAAATTGTTTAGTGAAGATATTGAAGTTGAAGGAAAAATTTCATAATTGGAAAATATATGTGTGTGTGTGCCTAAATTCAACTAAATCAAAGTCACCACAGAGAATTTTGAGTTACAGG
>NW_004797463.1:136343-142604 GCF_000002075.1 Aplysia californica | reverse complement strand
TTGAGAAAGTTTTTTGTTGAAATTCAAATTTCTAATTCTAAACTAAATAAAAAAAAGCAAGAAAAGTAAATTACTAAAAGATACATATATATACATCATGTAGGCCTACATGTATAAAAATTGTTGGCAATTTTTTTAAATTGTAAATTTCTCTCCTGCAAACTTTTACTTTCTGATTCTGGGCTTTTGAACAATTGAATTGCCATTATTAACTTGCTTAATAATTACTCTAGAACAGTACTCGTGTACCACTCTTGGATATGATGTATGTCTCTGCTGTGGCAGAACAGAACATTGATTAGCCAGACTATCAATGATCATTGAACAAGCTGAAGACAGGACACATTTAGAACAAAGGTCCGCTTTGATTGTTACAATCACAGAACCTGCATTTGTACTAATAATAGATAGCATTTGTATAGCGCAAATCCCCGCTCAACAGCAAACTCTATGCGCTTCACAATCTACTACTACCCCAGCAGACCCGAGACTTAGAGCATTCTGAAACAACCTCAACTTCCTGGGAAGCAAACAGTGCAAGCAGCCATTTATAGGCGCTTAAACACTGACTGACAAGAACTTTCGCTGTCTATGGGCGGGTACCCATTCCCACCTGGGTGAAGTGAGGAAAATTTGTGTGAAGTGCCTTTCCAAAGGACACAACTCGGGCCTGCAGCTCGAACCCGCAACCTCACGATTACGAGTCCGGTAGCCAGCCTAACCACTGATGCCACTATTATTACTATTACTAGTGTTCAGATTCAGACCAGTCTCATGTGCTTTCATGATCATTGTCTAGACTTAGCAGTCAGTAACAGTGACGTTCCTGCATGTAATTTGCACTACTGCAGCCATAACATTTCAATGGTCAAGTCATGTGTTGGTGGTTTGGTTTGCTGCTCTTATGGTGAAAGATGTTTCCTGTAGTTGGTGCTTTCATTTTACATGTGTATTGGTCCAATCATCCACTGGCTGTGAGGCAGCGTGGTGAAATCAGGTGCTCGTCAAAATTATGAAAGCGGACGGCATTTTTCCGTCAGTTTGGAAGATTTTATCAAATTGTTATTTTTTGCTCAACCCCTGATATGTCCATACAAAAACACATTTCAATGTAAATACATTTATGTTACTGAAAAACATTGATTTAAAGGCACAAAATATATCATTTTTCAGTTTTGAAGGGCTCTTTAGCTATTGAAATTACCAAACTTTGGTGACCATTTTCTCACTAATTTCACACCTGAAACCAGGCGGCCTCACCACCTTCAAATCAGTCGAAAATGTTTTGAATTCTACTCAAGATAGATGGATATTTATTTCATTAAGAAGCAAGGCAAATGAAACAGTTTTCAGATGATATCAATAACTCCATACGCCCAAAAATTGACGGGCGCCCGATTCCACCACATCATACCACTTATTTCTTTCATGTTTAAGAAAGAAAACATTTGCCAAACCCCAGGCAGGGAGATCCAACACTCTATGGGAGCCTGGAGGACCTATGGAGAACAGCAGCCTTCACACTTGGGACTGGGATGTTCATTTAGAAATGAATGAGGACTGAACATGACTCATGATTAGCTTTACGACCGCAGACGCAAGAGCAGAACCGC
Organism: Aplysia californica; assembly: GCF_000002075.1. Taxonomy (NCBI): domain Eukaryota; kingdom Metazoa; phylum Mollusca; class Gastropoda; order Aplysiida; family Aplysiidae; genus Aplysia; species Aplysia californica. The sequence continues at coordinate 140,991 of NW_004797463.1, read as the reverse complement.
AAGCCTGATTGACCCTATTGGTACGTCATATTTTACTATTGTATCTATACGACGTGGTGAACTCTGTGCCATCATTTTCCAAAGAGGAAATGTACTCGTTAAATCTGATCCGTGCGCTTTGCATAGCAGTGTCAAAATGATTTTCTGAGAAATACTGACTGAAAGTTTCAAAGAAATCTTTGTACTAGAGGTATTCTAAAATGTGAAGAATACAGTCCGTGCCGGCTTAAAGCACGTTTCGGACTCAAGCACGCTAAACGGCTCTTACCGAATTTTTGCTATATAAAATACACGCCTATAAAAATAAGCAGGATAACTTCAGCTTCAAGCACGCTTCATTACACAAGACAGTAAATACTTTTATGATGACCCATCGAAGTTCGAACACAGTCTACACCACAGCAGTGGAGCGAGTTGTTAAGAGAAACACAGAGAACGCAAGTGATGGACACACACACTCACACGGGCAGAGAGATGAACACAGCCGCGCGCGTGGACATAGGATCTAGCCTAGGGCAAAGTTACACACTGACTAAAAAATACAAAGAGAGTCAGGAAGACAAGAAAGGGTGGCTGGCTGCGAATTCACCTTTGACCCTCGCTATCTGATAATCCTGATTGTGTATCACGCGCGAGGTGGGATGAAGGCGGTGGTATGAATGTGGCACAGCGGGCAGTGGTAAGCATAGGCAGTGTGTAGGCCTAGTGTGCTGTATCGTGACTGGCCGTCTAAATTAAGTTTTCATTTCCCATTCGACCACAAAACAAAAACAAACAAGCAAACAAAAACTACCATGGTGGGTAAAAATAACAGTGCACACTTTTGCGGGACCGCTATATAGGCCTACTTACAAACAAAGGGAAATAGCACGGGAAATTTTCTACATGAAAATCTCTGGATTATGTCTACTTCGCACTCAAGCACGCTTCAGCTTTCTCCCGATGACCGTGCTTAAAGCCGGCGTGGACTGTACAACACTGGGGGTACAAAATTACCCAGGGCGTACAAATAGGGTTAAGATCCTCAAGTTCTCCAGACAACACCTTCTCACTGGCACAGCTCACAAGTTGAAAAGTTGGCCTAGAAATTCAGAACCCAGATTTGTCATCCCAACCACTTGACATCACGAACCTGGTCTTGCACAGCCATTTGAAATCCCATATTTCTTGAAAAATCTGTGTCCGCATTAGGATTAGAAAATTTTTGGGTTAACCATTTTTTCATTCCCCCAAAGTGTTCGAGAAAACTTTAAAAACAATTTTTTTTAAAAAGTATTTTACGGCACTTGCAACACAAGAAGAAGGTCAAGTAACTGCTGAAGATTAGAGGAGTTACAAGAAAGTAGCAAACACAAAAAGGAGGCGAGATAAAGACGATAGATGTTTGACAGGAAAGATGAAGCAAACCACACCAGAGCACCGGCCAACCACCCACTGTGAGAAAACAATAAAATGTCAAAAATGTGACAAAACAATATAAATTGATTTAAAATTGTTTTAATTGTGGCCACTTTTCCTGAGCCCCCTTCACAATCAAGCGATAAAAGTTTTAATGCTAACAAATGTTTTACTGGCAATATCTTACGTTACTTCACCTGACAATTTCACTGTTGGGATCGCGCGAGGACGACGGGACATGTAAAAATATAGGTCCAGAAAAAGGTAGCAGAGTCAAAAAGGGAGAACCACCTATTGTATAATAAATACCATGCATTATTAGTGAGTTCAAAACACAATCACAAAACAAAAGTTGTAGTCCAATTGATTGGCTAATGGAGGTTGCCCTAAAGGATCCCGTCCTCATACAGCCAGCTTGGCGTTCTCTTTCTGTGTCTCTTTGATCAGGTGCTGTTTGTAAGAGAAAATGTCGCCTTCCCACTTGGTCACCTTTTCCTTCTCGCAGACCCAGATCTCCTCCGTCACCTACAGCAACCAGAAAAAAAAGGCAAAAAAACATGTAAGTTAAGTTTTAGGAAGAATTTAACAAGTAGATCATTGAAGTGCCACAGATTAGAGGTATTACTACAGAAAGAAATACAAAGAAAAGGAGGAAAGTTTTAGTTAGAGTTTTACGGCGCTTGCAACACAATAAGGTCATATAAGTGCCGAAGGATAGATTACGTGTTACAAGAGAGTAATTGATAAAAAAGAAGGAGGGGAGATAAGGACGTCAGATGTTTGATAGGAAAGAAGGAGCAAACCACGCCACAGCACTTAGTTTTAGGAAGGGTTTTACAAATAGATCATAGAAGTGCAAAAGATTAGAGGTGTTACTACAGAAAGAAATACAAAGAGAAGGAGGAAAGAAAGGATGACAGATGTTTGAAAGGAAAGAAGGAGCAAACGTTTGAAAGGAAAGAAGGAGCAAACACATGTTCACCAGATCACCCACTAACCCTATCAACGGAGGTCACACACAGACCACATTTTTAAAATAAACATGGGTCTCACAACTAAGAATCTCAAAAAAGGAGGAACTTTCCGCGTGATCACGACAAAAGACCATTTTCGCGAGACAAGAGACACCCATTATTATCATACTGTTTAACTCTAGAATGCTGAAATAAAAACCATCAATTTATCAGAGCAAGGTTATTTCTTACCAATTTGAAGGTTTGGAAGTTAATTTCAAGTAAAATAGTAACTTGCCAAATATTTACAATCTTGATTATGTACAGAAAGTGGTGATTTAGCGGAGAAAATGGTAGTAGCAGAATATTGAGACCCATGTATAAATGACACATGTTAAATCTGGAAAAAGTCAACAATGTGAGCATAATAAAATTAACATAATTATGGACATAGTCATAATTTTTTTAAACCCAAAGCAAAAACGGCTAGTTCAGAATGACAGAAGCACTGTACAATGTTGAATTTGAATGACCGAAAATTAGATTACAAAGCAGAAGTAGAGTTCTTTCTTCAACATTTTTAAAAATCTTCGCTGGTGAATAGAATAGCAAATTACAGTAAAATCCACTTATATCGAAATCCGATTTGTCGACATTTTGACACAACATATTTCCTAATTACGAAATTTTTCCTTCAATATCTTCACTAAACAATTTCTCTATCGACTTTTTTCGGCCCACTCTGCTTTATCGACATGCTTCCTCGGTACCTGGCAAAGCCCACGAACCTAGGGGGGGGGGGAGATACACTAATGGTCAACGGCAACGCATTAATTCTTCATTACGTCCGCATACCCGCCAAGTAGCCTATATCGACACACCAGGCTTTACTAGGTCATGTAGGGCCTACACAGTATAGTCTCCAACACAGTACAGTGCCTCACAGACATGAGCGTCTCGCGCGCTGGGCATCACCTCCCTACCCACACTCCCAACTGTGCTGTCTTTTTGCTGCTGACCTCCCCTTGTTTTTTCTTCTTTGGCTCTATATTTCCATTTATCGACATCAAATCCACTTCCCAAAGCATGTCGATATAAGCGGATTATACTGTACTACAATATGATAGATGAGGCTTTTCAGTATTACCTGAGATATCAATCTGAAGTCGTGACTGACTAGAATCATGCCCCCTTCAAACTCGTTGATGGCCTCGGCCAGCGCGTCGATTGTCTCAATGTCCAAATGATTGGTGGGTTCGTCCAGCAGCAGCAAGTGTGGGCACTGCCACGCCAGCCAGGCAAATGTCACGCGGCAGCGCTGGCCGTCCGACAGGTTTCGTATAGGGCACACCTGGAAACAGGAAGTAGAGCAAATAACAACAATAAATAACAAATCAAAAAAAAACACAAACAAACCAAAAAAAACACAAAAACCAAACACAACTCTGGACTTGTCAGACTCTAGTCTCAATTCAGAAATAGAACCACAATCTACATGCATGCCTGTTCAACAGTCCTTTAGTCCAAAGAAAAAAGAAAAGTTTTCAAGGTCTCAAAAAAAATCCTTGCAAAGTTTGTTCTTTGCAGAAATGACAAGACAGCAGCAATAAAAAATATGGGTGAATGGGTATGGGTGGCAATGAGTGGGTGTTTATAGTAAGATGGACAACAATATTCATATTTATATATTCATTGTCAGGTAAGTTTCACATGTTTAATAAAAAATTCTGAGATACTGTATATGGACCGTAACCCTATCCGTAAGTCATGTTTTACTATCGTATCCATACGACGTGGGAATCTCTGGGCCACCACTTTCCAAAGAGGAAATTTACTCGTTAATCCGATCCATATGCTTTGCATAGCAGTCTGTCAAAATGATTTTTGGAGAAATACTGAAAGTTTCAAAGAGATCTTCGCACTAGAAGTATTTAAAAAATGTGAAGAATACAACCCTGGGGGTACAAAATGACCCCAGGGTGTACGGATAGGGTTAACAGAAAAACTGACAAACCTGCTGCATCCCAGTGAGTCCAAACCGTCCAATGATCTTGCGCATTTCTTCCCTTTCCTTGATGTCTGGGTAACACTTCATCATGTAGTCAAGGGCAGACATATCAAGCTCCAACTGGTCACCTAAATGCTGTGTGGAACAAAACGTGAAAATTTTCTCATTTCAGTGCTGGGAAATTTTTAATTCTCTTCCGATTCAATGTATGATTTATCGGCAGAAAGGGGCAATTCCATTAACATCCATGGTTTTATGATAAGTCCCTTACATCCTGTTTTTGTTTCAG
>NW_004797463.1:133636-136243 GCF_000002075.1 Aplysia californica | reverse complement strand
TGGAAGGAAAGAAGGAGCAAACACATGTTCACCAGATCACCCGCCAACCCTATCAACGGAGGTCACACACAGACCATATTTTTTAAGGGGAGGTGGCTAATGAAAATGCCAAAACTCAGTTCCAACCATTTTGTAGCCACTTTGTATGCATCAATGGATACATACACTTTAAAAAAGAGGTTTTGTGAAATAAAAAATTCAATTTTTATTTTTTTGTTCTTGTGGCGGCAAAAAATGGCGCTGATTCAGCAAAATTTCTTTATATTTTATAAACAGTGTTTCTACAAAACCAATAAAGATAGAAGCTTCACACTTGGTCTATATGTTATATATTGCTGGCTTCTCCTCCTTACAGAATCAGATTTCAAATATCTATCATACATTTTCCAAATTTTACCCTCACTTTGACCAATGTTCAGAATTCCATATTAGGCGATGCTGAAACGCAAAAATGCCAAATAACTCAAAACATGATCAATATTCAGGAAAAAAGCTCTTGTAAGGAGGAGGGCACTTATCTTGGGAATAATGTGTGAAAATTTCAATGAAATCTGACTGTTAGTTATTGAGATACACTTTCTATAAAGTTACCAGTTAGCCGAAAATGCAATTTCGAGAAAAACGCAAACAAAGTTTTCGAAACATTGTGCAATCACAAACATCTCAGTTTTCACTAAAATCTAACATTATTCAGCAACATACACCATGTTGACACAGCACAGGCCATTTAAAAAGCTTTTTTGACAAGTTTTTACATCAATTCCATGCCCCCCCCCCCCCCCCCCCCCCCCAACTGTCCTCTCATAATTCAATTATTGAATCTCCGCCCCAAGAATGTAAATTCTCATTTGTCTTTCAGTTTCTGTTCTTAAATGGGAGAAGAAGCAAAAAATATCTATGTAAGGTAATAGGACATTCAAGGGCTTGTGTGAAAATTTCAACCAACTCTGACTGTAACTTTCTGAGATCTAATCAAAATAGTGCCGCAGATTTGGCAGAAAAGTCATCATTCCGAGAAAAACGTAAATAAAGATTTTGCATGCTGACATGCCCGTCTAAATTTATATGTTAATGTTGCCATACTGAATTGTTTAGGTAAATTGAGTTTGTTGATAGTCTTTTCCACATTAAAAAATCTTTAAATGATTTGGCAGGTGACTGCCTTTCTTAGAATTAGAAGAGTCGAGATTTTGCCACCTCCCCTTCATTTTCTTCCCATGTGTTTTGGTTTTGCAATGGTGGAATCTAAGACTAAGCAACTTAGAAAGGCACACAGTAAGCTGGCACTACATGATGCTATCTAGATCTGTATATTTTCTCAATTTATTTTATCCTATAATATATATTTCTGCACAGTCGCTTCTTTCAATCTTGTTGAAGGGTTAACCGGCTTTGGGAACACTGGTCTCCGATTTTTAAAAACCCAATAATAATAAAGTAAAAAAATTGTTTTAAATAACACTAGGACTTAAGAGATTTCTATAGCTAGATCTACGCTAAACAGACTTGTTCACTGCGAACAGCCGGAGTGGCTAGGGAAGCCATCAAAACAAATTTATCCTAGATCTAGGTCTAGATTCTAATTCTATAACTTTGTCGATCGAGCGCAACGTAGATCTAGATCTGTAGATCTATACTTTGAATACCCCAGCCACATAATCATGGAAAGTACTGAAGGCTATTATGTATTATTATAAGTATAATCTCAACAGTTTAGATCCTGGGTTAGCTCACTCAAAACAACTAAGACTAAGACATCGAATCGAATCGAATCACGATCAGATAGACAGACGAGAGAAGACGAAAATAAATAAGGAGCATGTGTTCGGTAGGCCTTGTCGGGCCGAAATACTACAAAGAATTGCAAATGGAGATAACAATAATTATTCAGCCTGTAAACAAGATTTACTAGCTTTCAAATCGGCAACACGATAGAAAACTCTTTGAAATGCAGCTAAAACGTTCACGTTCTGTCTTGCGGCACGCAGTGTAAACAATGGCCCGCGAGGGGAATCCCCTTCGTTGCTACCGGCTCGGCGAATGAAAATTCACGGTCCGGTCACGTGACGGAAGTGGCCAACCGGTATTTGGTACGGGGTCTTCAAACATACCTAAATGGGCCCCCAGAGTAGTTCCGTACGAAAACGAAAGTGCAATAATCGAATAGTTCTTATCACTGCCTTTCCAACGATACCAAACTTGATTACCTTGCAGCAACGGAAAGTGTTGTTGTCAAGGGGTAAAGTTAAGCATTTCTTGACGTTTTGTTTGAATTTTTTTGTCCCCCCTACCGCTTTCAAATACATTTTTATATATATTAGAGGTATCTTTAGGTTTTGGGACCTTCACAAACGGATTCTTGACATATTTTTCTGTAAGAATATCCAAATACTCGAAGTTCAATTTTTTTTGCAACTACCCGATTTTCTAGGGGATCGAGACCCGCAGATCCCCTTAAATAAACATGGGTCTCACAACTAAGAATCTCAAAAAAGGAGGAACTTTCTGCGTGATCATGATAAAAGACCATTTTCGCGAGACAAAAGACACCCATTATTATCATACTCAACTGTTTAACTCTAGAATGCTGAAATAAAAACCATCAAG
>NW_004797463.1:116703-133536 GCF_000002075.1 Aplysia californica | reverse complement strand
AAAAAAGGTGTCATAAGCCAAGGAAGGACATCCGAGTAACGAGCGACCACCCCAACAAACACAATAAAGAAGAGACCTAACCCTATCCCCAAAAAGAACCTGCAACGGGCCTCATGTAAAAAGGCCAAAACAAGTCCTAAATATGAAAAAAAAAAAATTTTTAATTAAAAAACCACACTCCAAAACAAACAAGGAGCATATAGATCTAGATTCTAGATCTATATGGCTTACAGCTACATTGCTATAGGGTTTGATACAATAACACAATAGAATTGGAATATGAATCCTTCATATAGATCTACATCTAGATTCTAAGAATCTATATCTAGATTTTTCTAGATTAGATCTAAATAAATAAATAGTTCACGCACCTGATGAAATGCTTAATTTTACCAATATTAATATTACAGCACAATCTATGATAAGGTTTGACACAATAGAATTGGAATATGAATCCTCCATTGAGGTCTATAATGATCTATATAAATCTAGATCTAGATCTAGATTCTATTAGAACAAGAGAGTCGGACTTGAATGAATCCACACGATCTGAACAATTGAATTAGTCAACAAACGAAATTCAAAATGGTCGCTCGAGCACGAAACTGAAAGTAGATAATTTAGGTTGTCGTCCTTTTTCGTATTCGCATTTCTACTTAGGTTCCGACAATTATGTCGGAAACGCCGACGTCGGCAGTCAGCGATGCGCGCGTCGGCAGTCGGCACGAAAACGAAAGTGCCGACGGGAGAAAAAGGGGTCATTGGCAGTCGGCCAGGCCTCGCACTACGCACATTGACTGATACAGGTGGGCCTAGCGATAGCATCGGCCGGTTCACGGGTCGGGTCGCGATTGTCGGATTTCAGAGGATTGTCGGCAAACATGCAGGTCTAGTCGTGTTTTACTATCGTATTCATACGATGTGGGGAACTCTGTGCCACCACTTAACCCTATCCGTAAGTCATGTTTTACTATCGTATCCATACGACGTGGGAATCTCTGGGCCACCACTTTCCAAAGAGGAAATTTACTCGTTAATCCGATCCATATGCTTTGCATAGCAGTCTGTCAAAATGATTTTTGGAGAAATACTGAAAGTTTCAAAGAGATCTTCGCACTAGAAGTATTTAAAACATGTGAAGAATACAACCCTGGGGGTACAAAATGACCCCAGGGTGTACGGATAGGGTTAACAGAAAAACTGACAAACCTGCTGCATCCCAGTGAGTCCAAACCGTCCAATGATCTTGCGCATTTCTTCCCTTTCCTTGATGTCTGGGTAACACTTCATCATGTAGTCAAGGGCAGACATATCAAGCTCCAACTGGTCACCTAAATGCTGTGTGGAACAAAACGTGAAAATTTTCTCATTTCAGTGCTGGGAAATTTTTAATTCTCTTCCGATTCAATGTATGATTTATCGGCAGAAAGGGGCAATTCCATTAACATCCATGGTTTTATGATAAGTCCCTTACATCCTGTTTTTGTTTCATTAGAGGTTTTACGGCGCTCGCAATTGCGTAAGGTCATATGAGCGCCAAGGGGTGGATGACAACAGAGAAGTCCCTATAGGGAATTAGACTTACTCTGCTCACCTCTCTAGCCTCAACATCACAAAGTCTGCTTTGACTATCAATGCACCCCGGAAATAGTGGGTCACAAGAGTGTGACAAACATACAAAAGAAGTAGAAGATAAATGATGATAGTAAGGATTAGGAAGGAAAAAGCAGCAGTTCCCTGTTGCAGTTCAGGCACAGTTATGAGCATGACATCAATGAATCAGCCCATTTTGTTTTGTTTTAGTATAGGTTTTACAGCGCTCGCAACTATTAGGTCATATGAGCGCCAGAAGATTAGAGGTGTTACAAGAGAGTAACAAACATAAAAAAGAAGAAGGGGAGATAAGGACGTTAGATGTTTGATAGGAAAGAAGAAGCAAACCACACCAGAGCACCCGCCAACCACCCACTCACTACTTAGCAAACTTTACCTGATGGTAGCGACCAATTTTCAGATGAGAGTGTCTTCGTATCAGACCATCAGTTGGGATGAGCTGATGATGTAAAAAAGAAAGAGACCCACAAAAAATCAGGTTAGTCACACATTTAAGTCATTACCGTGAGCAACTCAACACAGTGCAGGACCAATTTTTTAAAGCTGGAAATAGACCTTAGGAAATATTGTGGACTTTCTTCACACGAAGCAGAGTACATTATAATCAAAGAGAATGGCAGCAGACAAGGACATCTGTGATTATGATATTGAGTTCATTACCCATCCTTCAGACATCGTACTATTGCTATTGCAACAGAAAAGCTGAACTTTATTTCATTTTAACTTGGCTTTAAAAGCTATGTAAAACAATTTCAAGTCAAACTGTACTGCCCTGAGAACCTTCTAGGGATAAGGTGCTATAAATTCACAATATCATCATGATTTCATTTTTTTATTTTTTTTTGCAATAGCAAAAATATATATATACAGATGTGATAGTTGATATGGCTCATTACAAAGCTTATTTTTCATCACAATGTAACAAACCTTTATAAAATTTGTAACAACAACTTAAAAATACTCTGCAACACAAACACAGAGAGGGAGAGAGAGAGAGAGATACTGCATTGCTTACTTCCCATGTCTGAGGAGAACATTGACACAAAAACAGTCCTATAGTGCAGGGAAGAAGTAACAGAGGGGAAAGAAAAGACAAAGGACCTACCAGTGGCACCCTCCAACCACCCACTTACCTCTCCTGTGATGAGTTTCAGCAATGTCGACTTCCCAGCACCATTGGGGCCGACAAGGGCAACACGGGTGTCCAGATCTACACCAAAGTCCAAGTTCCTGTAGATGTGCCTCTGAAACGTTGCAAACAAGAAAAAATATTACAAAACAGGTTTTTAAAAAAAAAGTTTTAGTAAGTGTTTTACGGCACTTGCAACACAATAAGGTCATATGGGTGCCAAAGATTAGAGGTGTTACAAGAGAGTAACAAACACAAAAAAGAAGGAGGAGGAGATATAAGGTCGATAGACGTTCGATAAGAAAGAAGAAACAAACCACACCAGAGCACCCGCCAAACAAAACAGGTTTATAAAATGCAGCACAAGTAGAAGAAAGACAGACTGATAAAACTTGAGAGTCATTACTGTCAACCAATCAGATCACCAACAGTCTATCTAATTTTGATCCACACTAATAATTCAGTCCCAGAATTAATACAAAACAGGGTTTATAAAATGAAGAAGAAGAAGAAATAAGCAGACTCACAAAACTTGCCAGTCAATGTTACCCAGGAAGGCCACCGATACTCCATCCCATTTTGATAAGCTCAGACAATCCCAGTAACAAAACTAATTTTTTAAAAAGTTTTAGTAAGTGTTTTACGGAACTTGCAACACAAGAAGGTCATATAAATGCCGAAGACCAGAGGCATCACAAGAGAGTAACAAACCCAAAAAAGAAGGAGGGGAGATAAAGACGACAGATGTTTGACAAGAAAGAAGAAGCAAACCAAACCAGAGCACCCATCAACTGCCCACATACTGAACCTAACACTTCTTTGCAATAACAGATGAAAGAACAATGCAACACATACCTTCCCCTCCTCGTAGTGAAAGCTGACATTCTGCACCATGATGACAGGTGGAGGGATTTCCCCACAGCTAGGGAAGTAGAAAGCCACGGTCTGACGGGGGAAGAAAAAAAATCAAACAAAGAACATTATAAACAAGTGATCTCCAGAATATGCACTTAACACACACACAAGCAATTGTATTTTCTTTGAAATAAATAAATATATAACAAAACACCAAGTCTCATTAGCGCGAAAAAAAAAGGGGGCGACATTCATGTAGAGCTGGTTCAAATTCTGTTATCACACAAAGCATTACAAACGCAAAATACCTGAATAAATAAACATTTTAATCTACTCAATTCAGATTTGCAATGACTTCTCTGTCCTGAAATCATTTTCATTTCACCGTTGTTCAGTTGGAAAGCGTTTGTTCATGGCCTATACCCTGGTGCAGGGTGAAAATGGCAATGATGATGATGACTGTTAACCTTATCTGTACGTTGTGTTTTACAATCGTATCCATACGACGTGGGGAACTCTGTGCCACCAATTTCCAAAGAGGAAATTTACTCATTAATTCATCTGTATGCTTTGCATAGCAGTCTGTCAAAATGATTTTTTGAGAAATACTGGAAGTTCCAAAGAGATCTTCGCACTAAAATTATTCTAAAATGTGAAGAATACAACCCCTGGGGTACAAAATGACCCCAGGCGTACGGACAGGGTTAAGTATAGTCTGTAAGCTCCATGCATGTTAAGTCGGGTGTCACTTGTCATCAACATTCACCATCAAGAGGACAAGACATACAACAGGTTGGGCTCTGAAGCAGTAAAGACGACACTAGGACAGCTCAGTTTTTGTTTTCGTAGAGGTTTTACGGCGCTCGCAACTGGATAAGGTCATATGGGCACCAAGGGGTGGATGTCAACAGAGAAGTCCAAACAGGGAATCAGGCTTACTCTGCTCACCTCTCAGGATTCAACAACACAAAGTCTGCTTCGACTATCAAGGCACCCCGGTAATAGCAGGTCACAAGATTGTGACAAACATGCAAAAGAAGTAGAGGGAAAATGACGATAGTAAGGATTTGGAAAGAAAAAGCAGCAGTTCAGGCACAGTAATGAGCATGACATTGATGAATCAGCCCATTTACAATTACAATTCTACTGTGCATAAGAACTCAAGATGTTAATGTCCCCACTTTGGGAATGGCTTAAAGACACTTCAGTCAGTAGCACCAATGAACCTGAAAGATAGTTCTGCCGCCGAGGGACGTCAGTCAACAACCGACAAACCAAGACAACAGCTGCAGAATGCATCGACCCACCTGGAAAACCAGGACCCCAACAAGTGTCGAGCCTACAAGGAGGAGGACGAAACTATGGACCAAGTGTTCCTGAAATGTCCCGCCAACTACCGTGCCAGAACACTTCTGCTCGGACATTTCAGTGACCCACGCTCAGCACTTTGCAAGGACCCCCGAGCAAGTTTTGAGTTCCGGCATGCTGTCGGCATCGCTGACCTTTTATGACGCCACAGCGTCAGGAGACAGAGAGCACATCCCTTCTTCCCAAACATGGATGAAACAATGGGATCTAGACTGCCGTCAAAATTGTCCAAGACAGCAAGCCATTTAGGTAGGAATTTAATGGGATGTGTTGCGTTCCTGGACAGGGGGGGGAAATAATACTATAGGCCGGCGTGTAAAACATGAGATTAAAGCACCAACCTTGTCAGACGCCACTCTCTCTGTGAGCCCGCTGTCCACCATCTTCTTCAGCGTCTTCTCTTTGCTCTGAGCCTGTCGGGCCAGCTTGGCACTGCCGTGACCAAAGCGAGCGATGTAGTTCTGAGATCAAACAAAAAGAATCAGAGCGTTTTAGTTTTAGTAAGTTAAGAGTTTTACGGCACTTGCAACACAGTAAGGTCGTATAAGTGCTGAAGATTAGAGGTGTCACAAGAGAGTAACAAACACAAAAAAGGAGGTTTAGTTTTACCCTTGCAGGGTATAAGCCAAAGTATACAAATTTCTTCCATTTATCTCTGTCCAGGGCCATCCTTCCCAGCTCGTTCCAAGCACCCCGTATTAGAGTACGGTACACAAAATATTCCTTTCACAAGTTTGAAAACAGACAGGTTGCTTAGTTTTAGTAAGAGCTTAACAACACTTGCTACACAATAAGGTCATATAAACGCCGTAGATTAGAGGAGTTACAAGAGAGTAACAAACACCCAAAAAAAAAGTAGGAGAGATAAAGATGACAGTTGTTTGAAAGGAAAGAAGAAGCAAACCACAGCAGAGCTCCCGCCAATCACCCACCAGTTGCTGTGACTCGGCACTAACCTTCATGTGGGCAATCTGATCCTGCTCCCACTTGTACCTCTTCATCTGATTCTCCTCCAGCTCAAACCGAGTCTGTACATAGCTGTCATAGTTGCCCTGGGGATGGTAGACAACAAAACTATTACTTAGCCACAAAAAACCCTCTATACAGATGTAAAAGTTAAATGTCATGGGTTGTACTTTACTCTCACAATTGACCATTTCAAAGAAACCATGCGAAAAGGAAAAACATTCCAAGGGCAACAACAAAATTGAGACAGACTTTAACGCTGATTTTGAAAAGAAAAATAAAGCTTCTTAAATCAGTTAAAAAAGGAAAATGAGATGATATCTCGCATTATAACAAATTCAAACTCAGATCAAAATTCATTAACTGCCATTGAAATGTTATCATTAACGGTCATGCTGTGAAAAATGGAATGACAGAGTAGAAGTTTAAAAGTAAAAATTCAATCACAACAGTAGTGTATGATGTTCTTAATCCTGAGCGAAACGCAGAAACCCATCCACATACATATATAAGTACAAAGACATTGTCACATTGATCGCAGGTACAGTGGGAAAGGGAAAACAGAAACGTGCAAGTCAGTAAGTATTTAAGTTGGAGTCAGTGTTGAATAATCGCTTCAAGGATTTTGAACATCGATCCCAGCTCGATCATGCACAAGAAGAACATGAGAGCTACGGAACTATAACTCGGCCTTTTTTGTCATCATTCTCCAACAATTCATTCTATATATCACAAGGAGTAATATTTGAGAAAATTCTAAACGGCGTATCAATTAATGGAATAATAAGACTTATCAACCCTTCGAAAGCAGGTTTTCCGACTGTGCTTGAGACTTCTTTTGGTACAAAACCCAAACATGAGATATACGTCACAAAATTGCAACAAAGCACTTTCCCACTGAACACTTTGAACCTATAAGACTGACAGTTGGGTCTAGGCCACAGGTCTGTGTGCCTTAAGTGCCTGATGTATCAGCATTTCAGTACTACCTGGAACCTGCCCCTCTGTGCAAGCCCATGAATCGGAAACTTGGGGGGGGGAGGGGGTACCGGTACAATCAGGGTCGGGCCCTCAGGGTTACAAAAAAAAAAAAACAATATCAAGGGACACCAAATGTTGAAAGTAAAAGTAAAAATTCAATCACAACAGAAGTGTATGAAGTTATTAATCCTGGCGAACCCAGCGAAACGCAGAAACCCATCCAAAGCAAGCACAAAGACATTGTCACATTGATCGTAGGTAGAGTGGAAAAGGGAGAACAGAAACGTGCAAGTCAGTACTTAAGTTGGAGTCAGTGTTGAATAATCGCTTCAAGGATTTTGAACATCGATCCCAGCTCGATCATGCACAAGAAGAACATGAGAGCTACGGAACTATAACTCGGCCTTTTTTGTCATCATTCTCCAACAATTCATTCTATATATCACAAGGAGTAACATTTGAGAAAATTCTAAACGGCGTATCAATTAATGGAATAATAAGACTTATCAACCCTTCGAAAGCAGGTTTTCCGACTGTGCTTGAGACCTCTTTTGGTACAAAACCCAAACATGAGATATACGTCACAAAATTGCAACAAAACACTTTCCCACTGAACACTTTGAACCTATAAGACTGACAGTTGGGTCTAGGCCACAGGTCTGTGTGCCTTAAGTGCCTGATGTATCAGTATTTCAGTACTACCTAAAATCCGCACCTCCGTGCAAGCCCATGAATCGGGAGCTCAACAAACAATATCACACGGGACACTTATCCCCCTCCCAAGAGGAACTCTAAAGAACAGACAAGTTTAGTTTTAGTAAGAGTTTTACGGCACTTGCAACACAATAAGGTCATATAAGTGCCGAAGATTAGAAGTGTTACCAAGACAGTAACAAACACAAAATAGAAGGAGGGGAGAAAAGGATGATAGATGTTTGATAGGAAAGAAGGAGCAAACCACGCCAGAGCACCCGCCAACCATCCACAGAACAGACAAAAACTTGTGACTTACACCAAAGTATTTCAGCTTCTTCTGGTGCATGTGGATGATGTTTGTGCAAACACCGTTGAGGAAATCTTGGGAATGAGATATAATCACAAGAATTCTGGGATATCTGCAAAAAGAGACAGACAGACAAACAGGTCATATCATTTGGGCCAACAGAAAATTTCTCCAACCAAGTCAACGATTTTTATCTTTTAGGACATTTTCAACAAAAGCATATATAAACACAGAACACGTCACACAGTCTGGTTGTTTTTTTTAAAAAGTTACAAATCACTTCCACAGCATATACCTTCCCTCCACCACTGTGAGTTGTGCTGTATGGAGCCAAATACTCCAATCCACCCAAAAAAATATAATTCCTGGTCCATATCTGCGGTAATCGTGTAGTAATAATAACAACAGATAGCATTTGTATTGGGCAAATCCCCACTCAACAGCAAGCTCTATGTGCTTCACAATCTATACTATTACTCCCAGCAGACCTGAGAGCTTTCTGAAACAAACTCAACTTCCTGGGAAGCATACAGTGCAAGCAGCCATTTATAGGCGCTCAAACACTAACATATGGCAAGGTCTTCCGCTGTCTATGGGCGGGTACCTATTTCCACCTGGGTACACACTATTCTAACAATCGCACCACCCCCACCCGTTCCACATCCATTCAAAAAGACATTTTTGCACATGGAAAAGACAAACATGCTGCCCAGCAAAAGCAGGACAGCTGCTAAATCCAGTTCAAGTTTTAGTAAGAGTTTCACAGCACTTGCAACACAATAAGGTCATCGAAGATTAGAGGTGTTACAACAGAGAAACAAACACAAAATAGAAGGACACAAAAAAAGGTGTTTGATAGGAAAGAAGGAGCAAACCACACCAGAGCACCCGCCAGCCACCCACAGCCCAATTCCACAAACACAGAAACAGCAAACACATTGTGAGGAGCTTACGTCTTCAGTTCTTCCTCCAGCCATACGCAAGCGTTCAAGTCTAAATGGTTTGTAGGTTCATCGAGCAACATCAAGGACGGTCGTATAAAAAGTGCTCTGGCCAGAGCAATTCTCATTCTCCAACCTCCAGAGAAATCACTCACCTGGTAAAAACAGAATTAAAGAAAAATGAAAAACAAGGACATCTAACAAACACAAAGTTCACTACCTTTGAATTACAAAGTTGTATCTGACATTTTTTTGTTTGTTTTAGTAGAGGTTTTATGGCGCTCGCAATTGCATAAGGTCATATGAGCGCCAAGGTGTGGATGTCAGCAGAGAAGTCCTAACATGGAATCACTTACTCTGCTCACCTCTCTAGCTTCAAAAGCACAAAGTCTGCTTCGACTATCAAGGCACCTCGGAAATAGCGACTCGGCTCACCTCTCTAGCTTCAAAAGCACAAAGTCTGCTTCCAATATCAAGGCACCCCGGAAATAGCGGGTCACAAGAGTGTGACAAACATACAAAAAAAGTAGAGGAAAAATGACGATAGTAAGGATTTAGAAATAAAAAGCAGCAGTTCCCTGCTGCAGTTCAGGCACAGTTAGAGCATGACATTGATGAATCAGCCCATTTACAATTACAATTCTACTGTGCATAAGAACTCAAGATGTCAATGTCCCCCACTTTGGGAATGGCCTAAAGACACTTCAGTCAGTAGCACCGCCCCGGGGGATATGACATTTTTTGCCGTTTTGATTTACTAAACCCCGAAGTCGGAACCAAATATTCAATCTGCTCCATCAAAATCCTAAGATTATTTGGAGTCATTATCAAGATACTCAAATAATTGGATTAGAAAAACCTTGACAAATTGGGAAGCTCAGAATTTTTTTACATCAAATTTCTCAAGACTAGGTAAAGTCTGAGCAGATAAAACTTTGTAATTCTACGGTAGCGAACTGAAAGCTAAAATTCCTGTTTATACGACAAGCCGTGCATCCAGTAGTTGTAAGGTTTTTACGGTGTTTGCAACTGCACACACATTTATATATGTGCATCCCTGAGGACTATACAGTTAAATTGCTTTATGTCAACAGCCTCCCTACCTTTGACATTTATGATCAGTGTGACTTTTTCCTGTAACAGGCTGTCCACACACACCGCTACAACAATAATCAATACTGTAAGGACAGACAAGAGAGGAAACCACAAGCAATACCCAAGATCAGAGAGGAAAAAGAGACTTAGTTTTAGTAGAAATTTTTTGGCACTTGCAACACAATAAGGTCATATAAGTGCTGAAGAATAGATTATATGTGTTACAAGAGAGTAACATACACAAAAAAGGAAAGGCGATAAGCACGACGGATGTTTGATAGGAAAGAAGGAGCAAACCACACCAGAGCACCCACCAACCACCCACAAAAGAGACTTTAGACAACCATTCAAAAAGTAAACAGAGGTAGACAGAGAAGCAGACAGGGAGCCTGCACTGCTTGATCTGAGACAAAAACGATACAACAAAATAATTCCTTTATGAAAGAAGGAGGACCAACGAGACGGCAACCCAAGAGACCAGAAGCATTGATCTGAGCAACACCATAACCCTTGGAATCCTAAACAAATCCGCGCAAAGTGGAAAAGAGAGGCGAAACCCAAACTGCCGTTTGCCCAGCCGCCGTCATTCCAGCTTGAGGCCTCGCTCAGACGACAGGACCGCCGGCTTCTCTCCCAAATGAGAACTGGTGGAAAATCGCCCAAGCTGAGATCATATCTCCACAAAATTGCGCCAGCAGACAACCCAGATCCGTCCTGTCGAGCCTGCAAGGAGGAGGACGAAACTATGGACCATGTGTTCCTGAGGTGTCCCGCCAGCTATCGTGCTAGAACCCGTCTGCTGGGACATTTCAGTAACCCACTCTCAGCACTTTTTAAGGACCCCCGGGCGAGTGTTGAGTTCCTGCGTGCTGTCGGCATCGCTGACCGCTTATGAAGCCACAGCGCCAGAAGAGAGAGAGAGAGAGAATCCTAAACACATTACACCTTAAGGGTCCGGACGGGAAGTCCATTCCTAGATCCTAAGCAAGGGGAAGGAACCCACCTCCCGTGAATACAAGCGTTTAAAAAACACATTTTGAAAATACTAATCAAATTTCAAACATCCTGAAAAAATAAAAGAAAGAAAAATGAATATAGATCTAGTTTCAGAAAAATATAACTTTATGAATGCGCAAAATGTTGGAAATGTAACTTTTAGTTAAATCAGGGTGTCCAACCTGTCACTCTCACTCTCAGCCTCGCGGTCGGGCCCAAGATCTAAATTCTACATCTGATCAATCTGAATTGACCCAAACTCTTGCTACGCTTTCATCAATAGCTGGTTCATCTGATTTGTCATATATGCTTGTTTTTGCTCCAATCCATTGTTATTTCCTTTTTAACACTCAGTTGTGTTGCTTGTCAACAAGTTGAGACACCTTCGAAGTGTCGGAAACGCTATTGCACTTCAATCGGCTCTAATACTTAAACTACTAGCCCGAAAAATTTTGTTTCGGTATCAAGCGGAAGAAGAATTTTACAATAACTATGTTAATCAAAATCTCGGCCCCAGAGTCTCAGCAAGGCGAGACTTCGTTTTTTTAGATGCTAGGTCGCTAGAATCAGAACACAAGACAGGAATCCAGCGACAACACAATTACTGAAACAAGGACAATGGAAGAATTGTAACTTGTGAACAAGCCTTGCATACTTTTGTATGTTGCATTGTCCGTGAGAATCCCAGGCCGTGCAAAATGTTACCGGCAGTTGTCTCCGCTTTTGACGCATCCATGTGATCTAACCTCTCGTACACGTCCATCAGTCTCTCATGAGCCTCTGCAGAAGAAAAAAAAAATGCCCACGTGTCACTGATCTGTGTCAGCATTTTTGGCTGTTTATTTCTCATCTCAAAGTCTTTATCAAAGAGCTCCACATAAAAGAAAGAACAGGACGAGGTTGAGTTATCTTTCTTTCATTGTCTGAGAGTATGATTGTTTCCTTTCCATTCTAGTAAACACATGCATCGTTAGCATCTCGCGACTTCAGTGCTTTCTTGTCATATCTCCATTTTTTTAAACAGTGAAAATATGACTACTTCTCAAGCTCTCTCTTTGTAATGAACTGTTTTCACTGTTAATAAAAATGGAGAGATACGAAAAGAAATCACTGAGGTCGCGATCTGTGTGCACCGACCACTGAAGGCAGTGAAACAGAGCTCATGAAGCCAGCTGAGAGCACTTTCTGTTTATTACTTTCAGCAGTTGAGTAGAAGGAGACGAGGCAGGGAGTGAAAAATGTGAGTGTCCAACAACTGAGTGTATGAAAAAAACTATAGTTCAGCAAACAAAGTATTTAAATATTTCCAAATATTAACAAACCTCCAACAGGATGCTCCAGGGCACTGAAATCAGCTTTAAAAAAAAACAAGTTTATGTCTGTGAGACACATCTATTTTCTTGCTTCTTTTTTTTTTTAAAGTCTTTTTAAGCCCATTTAAAAAGAAACTGAACAATTTCTGTCAGCTTATCACTGGCTCTAACCCAGGCGCCCATTCTCTGTCTATTTTGGACATCTCCTCTTACCAGGGTCTGGGTTGTGAGCCAGTTCTTCAGCTTCTCTCTCCAGTCTGTGTCGCTCTTCATCAGCTTCCATTACACTTTCCAGGGCAGTTTTGTTGGAAGGAGGCATCTCTCGACGTAACAAAAAGGTGTCAATGTGGTGTGGAACAGGTACTTCACGGGCCGCCAAAGCAGCCAGGAGGGAAGATTTACCTGCAACAGATCAGCAGATCACTGAATGTTGATAAATGTTTCAAATCTAAACCATTTCTTTCTCCCCCTCCCCCAAGGTTAAGTCCAGGTGATGGCAAATGGTGTGCAGAAACAGAGAAAAGGCAATACCTTTTTTAATTGCATTAACAAGTTTTCACTCACTTTAATTAAAGCACAACCACTTTATTACTCTCTTCAATTCTTTTTAAAAGTACATATTATATTTGTCTAGCTTCATATCTAGAATTGAAGTTTGGTGAAAAAATCGTGAAATGGTATGAGTTTAACGCCCCTATCAACACTATTAGGTTATTTAAGAGGCGGGACCTCCTAATTTAACGTCCGTCTCCGATAGAACCGAGCTAAGTGGGAAGTTCGTGTAAAGTGCCTTTCCCAAGGACACACCCGCAATCTCACGATTGTGAGTCCGGTAGCATAACCAGTAGGCTACCGACACCACTCTTGATGTTTGGTACTAGTTCCAGACCCAAACATCTGAGGAAGTAACTAGACTATAGGGTTCTGGTCTTTCTGGCTGTTGTTCATTTATTCACACAGGCCCAACGACTAGGACCCAATTGGCCGCTGGATTGGTAAAGTAAAGTAAAGTAAGTTCATTTATTCACACAGGCCCAACGACTAGGACCCAATTGGCCGCTGGATTGGTAAAGTAAAGTAAGTTCATTTATTCACACAGGCCCAACGACTAGGACCCAATTGGCCGCTGGATTGGTAAAGTAAAGTAAAGTAAGTTCATTTATTCACACAGGCCCAACGACTAGGACCCAATTGGCCGCTGGATTGGAAAAGTAAAGTAAGTTCATTTATTCACACAGGCCCAACGACTAGGACCCAATTGGCCGCTGGATTGGAAAAGTAAAGTAAGTTCATTTATTCACACAGGCCCAACGACTAGGACCCAATTGGCCGCTGGATTGGAAAAGTAAAGTAAGTTCATTTATTCACACAGGCCCAACGACTAGGACCCAATTGGCCGCTGGATTGGAAAAGTAAAGTAAGTTCATTTATTCACACAGGCCCAACGACTAGGACCCAAATGGCCGCTGGATTGGTAAAGTAAAGTAAGTTCATTTATTCAACTGAATAAATAGGACCTGGGACTTAACTGATTCCGTCCATTCAGCTCCGAGTTTTTCTGCTACGTCCATTCAACCGCTGTAAGCGGCTCAACGAAATCCGAAACAAATGTGCACTTTTTAACATAGTTTCGACTTTTTAAGTTGTCGAAAAGAAGTATAACTTGTAAACAAACCTGATCTCAATCTCTGAGCGCCAATATTGATCGAAACTCCGCGAAATTCTTGCAAAATCGTTGTTTTGTTGTCGTAATGTAGGCTAGATCTAAGGGTAAACAACACGGGGGCCTGGTATAATAAAAAGGCCCTTCGAAGAAAGATATTCAACTAAATTTGTGAAATTCTTGCATAAATGTGTGCTAGGGTGATATCGCTACAATGTTGTGTTGATTCCTATGGATTATAAGGACTTGTAGAGCTGAGAAATTGCGGTAAGTCGAAATTTTCAAAGAGCTGTTGCGTAATTTTTTTTTCTCATTCGTTTTTGTCTGAAGGAAAATGAAGTACAAACAGATTATAGGTCATTGTTATTGATATAAACACATTCCTCTATTTATTCCCATCAGTTTGGTATATGACAATACCTATTAGAGTGACTTAGAGCTTCACAGTAATGCATTAAATAGATGCACCCCAGGTCTAAAACTGAACAGGGAAAAATAATTCTGTCCAGAGCCTGAAAAAATCATGGACGGAATCAGTTAACTGTCTCTATATCCATTAAAACAATAGTAACTCAAGAGCTAACACTTACCACAGCCATTGAGACCAATAAGTCCATATCGTCGTCCCACATTCAGTTCAAGAGTAGACTCCATGAGGAGCTCTGCTCCGTGGAACAGAATGGACATGTTATGAATATGTAAATCCCTGCTGTCTGTGTGAGAAGCCAAGACACCTGTGCAAGAACGATGTTTGGCTGCCAAAGAGAGCTCATCCACAGCGGCAGCCAACGCGCTATCATCTGTATGCGTTGAAAAGACAAAAAAGTCCATATTGTAAAAGCAACAACAACAAAGTAAAACCTAACGTTATAAATATAAACAAGGCAGACAAAACATTGTCTCAGATTGGAGACTGTTACGACCTGTGTAACAGACCAGCATGAATCACCTCACCCGACAATAAATCAGTCACAGCAACTAAAGGACCATATATATAATATATATAATAATAATAATAATAAATTACATTTATATAGCGCTCAACCCTGATCAAAGTACACAGGCTCTTAGCGCTTTATAATACAGTACAACTTACAACAATAACATAAAACGCTGTGTTCTGACTAAAAGAAAATCTCTCCAAATATTCATCTTATTAATTTAAAAACAGAAATGACTTCAGCTGACGTTTGAATGAAACAAAAGATTTGATCTCTCTTAAAGTACTAGGTAAAGCATTCCAGAAAAACACATTTCATTTCTTTCAAACCAACCAATCACACCAAACATTCTATTCACAGCTCTTCTAACAACTAGCCAGATTGGTCAGGTGTGCCGGAGACACTACTAACCTGAGGCACCATTCATTTCACCGTTAACTCCATTTTCTCCATTTTCTTCAGCGTCAAGCTCATCTTGTTTCTGTGGTTTCTTCTGTCCGCGAGATTTTGCCGCCTCTTTCTTTTTGGCATCTCTCTTTTTCTTAGCGTCAGACGGCATCTTGAACTGGAAAAAAAGGAAACACATGGTTACCACAACTCCAAATGAAGAAAAACCATACAATAAAGGTCCACGAAGTGTGTGAGAGTAAAAGGGCACGCTCTCAAACACTTCAAATCTTGTTTTTTTCCTGACTGCAGTGCAAGCTGCAGGACCTTCATCAAAGACAACAGTACCAACCCAAGGTAAACATTCTGATGTTTTTCTAGTTTACAGGAGTAAATTCCAACCATAACAAATATTTGAAACATTGCCCCAAACTAGCAAACTTTACTTTTTTTAAATGCTTAAAAATAAACCATTCTCTATTAGTATCTGACACTGGTATCTTGACTCAACTTGACTGGCTTAGTTACTCTAATGAATAAATAGAAATGAGGGGTTAGGTTGATAAATGGAACAGAATTTTAGCCATGTTACAGCTGACAGAGAGATAAAAGTAACTGTTGGGACCAGGGGGTGTGTCTTAGAACAACAGGTGGAAATTGTTACGAGAAAGATTGCTGAGACAGGTAAACCATCAGAAATTTTGTAAAAATCTTGATCAGTTAGGTCAAAAGTATACAGGGAAGAGGCAAACACAGGACAAACCCATCTTCTCTTATCCCATTCCCATCCTGTCCAAAACCCTAAACGTTACCACTACTGTTAATAATATTATATAAGACTTTCAATAACTGTTTAACTATGTGTGCGTGGGTGTGTCGTATGCGTGCATGCGTGAGAATGTGTGTGTGTGTGTAATTTACTATCCATACTGTAGCAAATTTCTCTTTGTAGTGATCAATAAAACATATTTTAACTCACTTTATAAATTACTGTAGAGATGTCGGTAATCTCCATTCACAATTTTGCAAATTTATTCACGTATCTTACTGAGACATGATGAAAGGTTTACTGTCATTAGCTGTGAAGACAATCAGTAGATCTTGTTCAATGTGTACAAGAAAGGGTAATCATGGTAATAGCAAACAGGGCATTGCAGTCCTAAAGGCCAACTCAGTCCACATGGCCAAGACTCATTTTTCACACCCAAATCAGAGCTGGTGTTAAATAACTTACAATTTAATGATTTTCCCAATCTTAATTCCATACCAAGCCTGTCCCCCTAAAAATCGCCACACTATTTTTTATGAAAATACTACTAGATCTAATCAAAACAGAAGGAATGTCATTATTTCTTGTAGTTGTAGGCGTAGCCTAGAGCCCTTTTCTATGTATTAAAAAGGACAAAATTCCCTTGGCCTTTTTTATGTATGACGTAGGATTGTAGGCCCTATTGATTTCATTAACGAAGTGCATACAGACCCGGTAACCGGGAACAAAGTCACCAAGTATACAGACACGGTAGGGGAACTTTTTTGCGATTTCGGAAAGTTTCAGCGTCCAGACCCGGCAGTGTGTGTGTG
>NW_004797463.1:111821-116603 GCF_000002075.1 Aplysia californica | reverse complement strand
GAAGGAATAGTGCCGATCTTTATTTCTCCGAACGGTTTCCGGCTTCCGGTCTCGTGATTTTTTGTCTATTTATTGCGAGAGTTCGGCGCCAACTTTCATTCTGCCTCTGGCCTCTGGTCTGGGAAGGAACACCGCATGGCAAGCCCGCCTACAGACAACCTTCAGTAACACCCACCACACACCCACCACCATCATGCACATGTACACACACTAACTAAACATGACCAGTGGGCAACTTTTGAACGTATGACGAGCTGAGCTGTGGACGGAGAGACAGTGTGAGTGAAAGAGCGGGTGAAAGGAAGAATGTGCGAGTGTATCCACAGGCGACAGCAACTACAAGACAAGACGACGACACCGACCCCCTGGCCTGGTCCACAGCTCACGAAAGAAAGGAATGCGGTTAAGGCAGTGTTTTGCCTATATTATTGTCCATGGTTCGCAGGGTGCAAAGGAAAGAATGATATTTTCTTTGTGTGTGCCTGGAGGGAGGGGGTGGGGTATGAAGAAAGTCATGCGGACAGGGAGCCCTGGAGTGAATGGACCCTGTGTTTCTATTTTTGTATACTTTGAACTGTTACTGAATACAGGCTGAAATAAAGCCCGAAAACACACACACACACACACACTTCTCACTCTCCACTTACTACCACACACAGACACACTCACATACATACACACACACACACACACACACACACAGGAGCAAATTTTTGGGTCTATATCTATTTCAATTTTCAAGAGCTATAGTCTAGAGAGATTTTTAGATGAGTGTAAAAACGTGAAAAAGAAAGGTTTCACAACAGAAAGAAATCAAAATTAGAACAGCCCATAAACAACAACAAACATTAACAAATAAGGGCGTGTGTCCACCTGTCCGAAGAAGATGGGCTGTTTTAACCCTAAATGTGCGTAATAAAAAATATTTTTAAAAGGACAGGATATTACATGTAAATTATGGAATCACACACATTACGGGGCTTTGCCAGTGTCAGTACATTGGTCGCAGCAGTGACAAACGCAGATGCCAGTTCTATGTGTCGTTATCAATAACCCTCCGTAGATCTAGATCTAGATCTAGACAGCACACGAGTGAACACAACACATTACGTTTAAGAGCAGCACCCTTCATAGGCAACACGCCATATCTGTAGCGAAAAACTGTTTAGAATTGTAGCATTTCTTTAAATAAATATTTACTGCGGACATTTTTTGGACCGCTTGAACCATATTGTATACGAACAATCTTTGGTAGGCTTATACTATAATTATAGATCTATATAATATCAGAAATTTGCGAGAAAGGATGTGATTTCAGAGTGTTCGGAGAAATAGTGCCCAGCTTTATTTTCCCGAACGTTCAGAGAAATAGTGCCTAGCTTTATTTTCCCGAACGTTCGGAGAAATAGTGCCGGCCATGTATATATATGACATGACATGCCCCAGTTGGCAGGAGGGAACGAGAGAAAGATAGAGTGGGAAATAGGTGGGGACAAAGAAAGACAGAAACAAACAAAGAAAAAGAGAAGGCGAGCGATACACACACAGAGAGAGAGAGAGAGAGAGAGAGAGAGAGAGAGAGAGAGAGAGAGAGAGAGAGAGAGAGAGACACACACACAGAGAGAGAGTGAGAGTGAGAGTGAGAGAGAGAGAGAGAGAGAGAGAGAGAGAGAGAGAGAGAGAGAGAGACACACAGAGAGAGAGTGAGAGAGAGAGAGAGAGAGAGAGAGAGAGAGAGAGAGAGAGAGAGAGAGAGAGAGAGAGAGAGAGAGAGAGAGAGAGAGAGGACTGCTCGATTGAAATTATGACATTGTAACTTGTTCTTTTCTTCAAATTGTGATTCCTCCATCCAACTCCAAAACGGAGGAAAAACGATCGTTCATCGAAAAGACATCCGCAATCTTCATTTAGATCTAGGCTAGCCGCGAAACTAGATCAAAGATTTAAGTCTGTCTGTCTAGATCTAGACCATAGATCTAGATTCTAGAAGAACCTAGGGGTCTACCCTGAGCCAAGAGGGCGCTGAAACTCTCCGAAATCACAAAAGAGTTCTTTTACCGGGTCTGTATACTTTGTGATTTTGTTCCCGGTTACCGGGTCTATATACACTCCCATAATATAAATCTAGATCTAGATTAGATTCTAGATCTATGTTATTAATTAGGAGCAGATGACTAATGACAATGTCAAAGTCTTACTTTTAGTTTCAGTTCAAAATGAATCAATCAATCTGAATCATAGACTTAAGGCCTCCTATAGAGACCTAGAATCTAAACTAGTGTACAATGATTATAAATCTATTCTATGTCATTTCTAAAAGAAAGTGGCTATTCTCACCCGCCCGGAAGTTCTCGCAAGATCTACTCCTCCCCTCTTCTCTCTCTCTCTCTGTCTCTTTCTGAATACTGTCTATCGGTGTGGACGATCAAATTGACCAAAACAAAGTTAAAAAATGATGTTAAAACACAAAAGTAAATTAATTTGGTTGTCTACAAAGATGCTACGGCTATTTAACTTTTCGAATCGAGCCGAACTACGCGGGTCGCCATTTTGTTTTGTTCTCTCTCTCACTCTCTCTCCCCTGCCCACAGACAAAATTGTATGCTTTTAGTAGGCTACAAGTACAGTTGTAATGGAACGTTTGTTCACAGCACAGAATTCTACAATTTTTCTCTTATCACAGTGTAGAATTCTGTGGTTTAGGGTGAACGCAAAATTTGTTGACACGCGCACCGGGTGAGAATAGCCACAAGAATAGAGGTGGCCTTTCTAAAACTACTCAGCAGATTCTCAGCTCCGCCTATTTGTTCAGTCACAGTCAGAAGGCCTCTGCCTCTACTTACTTATTACTTTCACCACTCACTACTCACTGCCACTGGATCTACTGGATCTACTTCATCTACCACCAACCTTCCCCCAAATAGATTTGTGTCATTCAATATTGCAAAATAAATTATTATGATTGTCTACTCATCTACTGTAACTACTGTAGGCTAAATGAGTAGATTCTAGATCTAGGCATAATACCGTATATTGCCGTTATCAACAATATCATTGTATTGTACTCATCAAGAATCATTATGTCATAGTCAAAGTTAGGTCATAGATCTAGAATATGACAACAAAGGGAGAATAAAATCAAGACAGTTCAGTAGGAGTAAAGATGTCTACTCTCTGCTGACCTCCCGGCACTGGGTTGAATTAATAAGCAAGATGGCCTATTGATTTAAAGTAATTAAAGGTAGTGCTGACGCTGAGAAAAAAAAAGGAAATACAAAATACCACCTGTGTACTAAGCATACGACATGAAACAGAGAAACTTTGTCTGTCTGCCGCCTACACACAATTTATTTTTCAATTCCATCCGTGTTGGCCTGACCGACTGACACTGACGACATGATTGTGACTGAGAAAACCCTGTCTCAGGGGCGACCTGGACGAAACGTTTTCATAGGCCTTCAGCTCTCTACAGGCCCACAGACAGGTTCATACGTTTATCTCAACAAACAGGAATGAAAATTACTCACAATTTGAAGCAGATAGGGCGAACTTTTGTCTAAATAGGATTGACTACAATCCCGCCCGCGCTCTCCACTGTAAGCGGACTCAGGTGGTGGCTAAAAAGGACTTGGCAGAAGCATGCAGATACCGGAAGTAGAACAATGATGAAATTTCTTATTTCGGTAACTAGTCATGTTCGTTTATCCAGATTGGGATCATTATACGCATTTACGTTGTGAAAGAACCGCCAACGAACTAATCTCGTGCACAAATAGGAACATCCGGTGTGAAAAATGCGTCATAGCCTAGGGATAAAACAATAAAACCTTTGGAATATAAGGAAAGTTAGGGTTGGTATTCACTAAAAACTCGTTATAAAATGCACTCTTCATGTAGGCTATGTACTTAAAATCAGAGCCTGAGCGCTGGTAAATTCCCTTGTGAAGAAGAACAAATGGGTGGCATTGGGTGGTCTACAGACCCTCCTCTCTTGCTGCCCTCAACAATAAATTTTAATTGTTATACATGTGCTTACATAAATGTTAATTGGATGCTAAACGCCCATTTGACATGGTCGCATCTGGGTGAAATACAAAATAAAATAGGTCTGGTTAAGGTCTTGTTTCCTAACCATATCCGCACGTCGTGTTTTACTAATACTATCGTATCCATGCGACGTGGGGAACTCTGTGCCACCACTTTCCAAAGAGGAAAACTCGTTAATCCGATCCGTTGGCTTTGCATAGCAGTCTGCTAAAATGATTTTTTGAAAAATACTGAAAGTTTCAAAGGGATCTTCGTACTAAAAGTATTCTAAAATGTGAAGAATACAACCCCGGGGTTACAAAATTACCCCAGGGCGTACGGATAGGGTTTAATAAGTTATATAATCGCCATTTGTACATGACGTCGTCGTGGCTACCCAAATAATATTATATTAGGCCTATGTTGTCCTCACAGAGAGCGGGAACATTTGATGTGTGTTGTAGGCAAGAATCTAATTACAAGCATTTAACCTCCTTGCATGGTAGGCAAAGATGTTATCTCAACTAGACCTTTCTATTCAACAAAAGACACTGTACAACAGTCAGCTCATGAACATTTCTTCATTATGAATAACTCGACTTCATTATGAATAACTCGAGGATCCGTGAAAGGATAGAGAGACAATCAAAACAGTTAACTCCTCAATAGGCTAACGCATAGCAAATCCAATCACGGATCGATCTACCTGCTAGCTGTAGCCAACTAAGAATGCTTTTTCCCCCTTTTTTTTTGGGG
>NW_004797463.1:93230-110816 GCF_000002075.1 Aplysia californica | reverse complement strand
CAGTCGCATACACATAAATGGTTTTTCAGTCATTCTCGTTTGTTCCATGTAATATTTTATTTAATAATTCGTTTTATTACGTCCACTCTTGAGCTGTGATCTCTTACACTTACACACGTCGCCTTTCGACCTCTGTGTTATCGAATCGTTGTTACTGTGTGCTCACAGAGCAGTCTCGTCTTGTCTAATAGTACTACGATCCGTCCATCCGGTCTCCGTCCACGTTAGGATTACAAAGTTCTCTCTGCTCAGCACCTAGTTTTGTTTATTTTAAAAAAATAATTCAGTACAGGTTTTACGGCGCTCGCAGCTGCATAAGGCCACATGAGTGCCAGAAGACCAGAGGTGTTACAAGAGAGTAACAAACATAAAAAAGAAGAAGGGGAGATAAGGACGATAGATGTTTGATAGGAAAGAAGGAGCAACAAAAGGATTCCAAAGTTCTCTCTGCTCAGCACCTAGTTTTGAGAAATTTGACATAAAAATTTCTGAGTTTCACGTACAGCATGTAAAGATTTTTCGAATGCAATTCTACTATGAATATCTTGATCACGACTTCGAAAAGCATGATTACGATTTTGATAGAGCAAACATTATACCATAATTTGGTTTCTGACCTCATGTGTTGATAACTCAAAACGGTCGAAAGTGTCAGATAGAACTTTGTAATTTGGAGGTAGCGAGGTATCAGAGTTTGAGAGCTTAGACAATACTGTCTGTTTATTTGTGATCCTCCAAAACATACATGTAATCCTAGAAGAGATCACACGGCATGGGACATTCTTTTTTTTTGGCGGGGGGTATGTGTTTTACAGCGTTCGCAACTGCATGATATGAGCGCGCGGGACACTCTAAACATTTTCAGTTAGTAGGAAATTTTGAATTTTGCCCGGGTGGCGGCCGAAGCCTACTCTTGCCGATTTTTTTAAGAGCTCCGAAGGATCTTAACGTGCGCAACTTGCTCACGGGACCTCCGAGATTTTTCGCCCATGTCAGAGAAGGCTAGGTGTAGATCTTACCTACAAAAAGATCAGGGGTGTGGCTGAAAGACAGCAGTAAGAAGGAGCCAAGGAGAAGCAGTAGAAAGGCTTCAGAAAGAGGAGCCCAGAGGAGGGGGGCAAAGGAGGTGAGGGGGAGGTGTGGGGGCAGAAAGAGGAGACGAAAGGAGACGACAAAACATTGCTAGAGAGTAAGAAATGAGGTGAAAGGAGACAATTTTATTGAAGAAATATTTTCCGTCGCTACCCGGGACCTTTAAATGAGAGATGAACACCTTAACCTCTTGGCCACGAGAGCCCCCGGGAAGTTCTTGAAGATGAGAGTGAATAATAAAAAGGAGAAAAAGCTGCAAGTCCTGAGTAAGACGTGACTAAGGTTATACACGAGGCAGGTGAGTTTTACGGCACTTGCAACACAATAAGGTCATACAAGTGCCGAAGATTAGAAGTGCTACAAGAGAGTAACAAACATAAAAAGAGAAGCAGGAGAGGTCAGGACGATAGATGTTCGATAGGAAAGAAGAAGCAAACCACACCAGAGTAAAGTGAGAACTTTGAAGTTGGAGAAAATTCAAAAACTGACAACAGATGTCTCCCAGATGATAACTGCTGTCAAACGTGTCTGACCAGAGAGTTTTGGCATGACTTTAGTTAAGTACCCCCATGCCATATATGTGTGTCGGTACCGAATCTTTATCAAAATACATGTAAGCCTACTCACGAGTATGAAGTGTAGTTGGCCTAGTTTAAGTTATAAGCTCTTGGCCTTTCTACACAACATGATAACAGCTCGAGACATGATTCTCAAAATTGGGTGTATATTGTTGTTCCATATTGATCGCCGGCCTTTCTGTAGAGATAGGTGCATTTGCTGATAATATAATTTATATTTATTATATTATTACATTATAGAACGTGTGGGTACCGGTATGCTTTTAAAAATATAATTTGATTGAGGTTAACCTCCATCAACACGATTTAGATTATTTAAGAGGCGGGCTTCCGACCCAGGCTCTGAGGGCGAACCTGAGTAGAGAGGGATACAACATACAGACAGAACGACCAAGATACTCGATACTTCTCCCCGTTTGGATCTCTCCCGTGCGACAGCGAAGTGCCTTACTGTTGCATCGCAGAAGCCGGTATTTTGCATAGAGTATAGATCTAGCTAGATAGACATGTTATCTGATATGGAAGGTTGAAGCAAACAGCATTCTGGTCCTGTAGTGTACTCTATGGGAACGTTTAACATACATATTATACAATCGATGCAATCCAACGATTAACAACACGCTCGTTGATCGAAGGTCCAGGGGATTCTTTCTCAAAATCCATAGAAAAGCTTAGTATGGATCAGGGGGCTCTCGTGGCCTAGAGGTTAAGGTGTTAAATTTGTCTCCTTTCACTTTCTTTCCTGCTCTCTTGCAATGTTCTGTCGTCTTATTTCGCTCCACTTTCTGCCCAACCCCCTCATCTGGACTCCTGACTCTTTCTGCAGCCTTTCTTCTGCTACTCCTTGGCTCCTTTTTACTGCTGTCTTTCAGCAAAACTTCTGCTTTATCTCAAGGTAGGCAAGATCTACACCTAGCCTTCTCGGACAAGGGCAAAAAATCTTGGAGGTCCCGCTGGTGGTCAAAAATCGATAAGAGTAGGCTTCGGCCGCTTCCAGGGTAAAATTCAAAATTTCAAATCAACTGAAAATGTTGAATGTGTCCCACGTGCTCATATGACCTTATGCAGTTGCGAGCGCCTCCCCCAAATTGAATAAAAAAATAAGTATAGGTCTTACTTGTCCACTGTGTTGGGGTCACCGCAGTCGGAACATGTCCATCTCTGCTCTCCCCCTCCCCCCCCTCTTCAGGATCCATCCCAGAGTTTGTCTACTTATAGTCTCTTGAACATTGAGAGGCGAACATTGTATACGTCTACAAACTACAAACTGAGAGAAACACATCCGGAGAACTGACACCAAGAATGGAAAGGCTACCTACCGGGCTAAACTAATACATGTAATAATATAGTTAAGTTTTAGTTTTAGTAAGTGTTTTACGGCACTTGCAACACAATAAAGTCATGTAAGTATAAGTGCCGAAGATTTGAGATGTTACAAGAGAGTAACATTCAAACACAAAAAAGGAGGGGAGATAGAGATGATAGATTTTTTATAGGAAAGAAGGAGCAAACCAAACCAGAGCACCCGCCACCCACCCACTCTCTCTGCAGATTAGAGGCGTTATAAGAGTACCAAACACACAAAAGAAGGAGGAGAGCTCAGGATGATAGCTAGATGTTTGATAGGATAGAAGGAGCAAATCACACCAGAGCACCAGCCAACCATCCACTTTCAAAGTTCTTACAAAAAGATACATAAACAACGAACGTAACTGAGCTCGCAGTAACATAAAGTAATCTTTATTGTAAGATAAATATACAATTTATATTGTTACACAAAAGAAGTGTACATGTCCAGTGTTACGAGGTGTCAGTCTTTGTTCTGATGCAAACTGGGCAAGTGTAATAACACAAACTCTTGAGAACTCATGTGAACTCGACACATCACGCAAAAAACGCTCTTAAAAAAAAAAGACTCTTTCATCTCTTGCATTACCACAAAGACAATGACCAGAAACATTCACAGTATCTGTCTCACCACACCACATTCCCACAACTGGGCCACATTGCAATAGAAGGTGCAAACTCTTTTTTTTTTTCGACCAAGGTCGGTCACCACACGCTTACCAAGCCAGCGTCTCTGATACTGATATGCCGTAGAACAGTGACCCTTACACATGAGCTCAACTCAAGCTGTAAAAATGGAGAGTAACTTTAATTAAAAAAAAAAAATCAATGGACACTTTTGCCAGGACAAGCTCCCATCAAACAACAAGCTGACCATATATATATAACATAACACAAACTGTACCACTCTCACCCCACAAAATACAACCATTCGTGAGATCAAAACACAAAAATCCCCGCACACACTTCATTCTGACAGAGTACTGTGGACACAAAGTTCTTCCTAAGCAGGGGTCCATTGATAAGGCAGCTGAAACAAATGGCAAACGACAAGCATCCTTACGAAAACTTGTCAAAATAAAAGTCTTACCTAACCTTATTATATACAGACCGTATACAATAGCGATCAAATAAATTTAAATCATTTAGCTGACTAAATCGAAACACAAATATACAAAAATGCAAATATAAAAATGAAAGAAAGCGGAAACAGACGAGCGCAACAGCTGAAACAAAGGATAGAGATATAGGCAATGGTTGATACAGGAGGGACCATCAACAGAAACCAAGCAAGCTATCAATCTAAGAAGAGCCTAGAGTCCCACCAAAAGTAATAACTAACAAAACACACCCCCAAGCCTCTCTCTAAGAATACCACAGCAGCCACCAGTGCTCTTGAAAAGCTTCTACCCATGTTCACACAGTACCGCAGCGACGAAAATACCAACATGGAACAATTGTTGATTGTTTCAGGAAGCAACATCCCAGCATTCCGGACACGTCCGTGGACGCTCCGCTGCTCTCTCCAAAATGCAACAACAAACAGGGAACAAACATGGTGGAAGTCACAGGAAATCAGTATTGGTCAAGAGTGGCAACACCAATTATCACATTCGACACAGGACGCAACTGCCACAACAAGCGGCCAGACTTTGGTCGGAAGAAATGAGAACAGCCGTGGCCGTTCAGTCTTCTTATCATCATAATTATCACAAGGAACTAAATACGACAAAACATACTGCAGTTAAAACAAAACAAACAAACTCTGCTAAATGAAACAACACTTCATTCATGTCACACTGCCCTGATAGCATACAAAGAAAGAAAAGAGTATTTGACTACAACTTCCAGGAAATAAAAACGGGGAAAAAAAAAATTTACAGAACAAATAGTCTAGGGATAAAAAAGGACAGTGGAATGAACCAAATGAATTAGATAAAGGAGAAAAGCAAAGAGAAAAAAAAGAATGTGAAAAAGAGTTTACAGGTTTAAGTGTGAAGTCTGCATAGATTAATCCAATCCAGAATTGCCAGATGGGGGCAACAGACCAGCCAGCCAGATGTGGACACTCTGTGTGCTGGTCTTAGCTACCTCAACAAGTCAAAGCCAATCTTAACAGACACAGCCCAAGGGGATGCCCTGACCAAATCCATGTCATCTCATCTCATAAACACCTCATATATTGTAAAATCATTCACCCCTTTCTTACCACCTTGGAATAAATCTGAGAAAAAATTGAGGTTGTCCCCTCACAACGCACTAAGCTATTTAAAGAAACAAACGTGGAAGGCCAAAGCAATACAGGACATTTCATTAATGAGGGGGAGGTAATGAGAGAATCAACAGAGGGGAGGGGGATCAGGTAGGAATGAGGGAAACGGACAACACAGGAGACCATGCTATCAAGAGAGAGAAAGAGAGAGAGAGAGAGAGAGAGAGAGAGAGAGAGAGAGAGAGAGAGAGAGAAAGAGAGAGAAAGAGATGGAGAGATAGTAAAAGTAGTATGAACTTGACATTCATTATAAATAAGGCAATGGAGTTCGCAGCAATGAAAGAGCGCAAGCACTAGGTGTAACGTAGTGACTGCACATGATATCAACAGAGTAACTTTTGCATCTTTTTATGAGCGGAAAACGAGGCGAGTCCCTGTAGTATTGACCCCTGACCCCCCCCCCATCCTTGATGGACAGAAAGTAGTTCCTGGAAGATTCAACTTTGAACACTCTTTATTGTCTTTTAAACACTCTTTATTATCTTTTAAACACTCTTTATACCTTTATAAACACTCTTGCGTATTTGCAACCTTCTGTGTACCGTACTTTAAAAAAGAAGCAAAAGCTGAATACGTCATTTTGTCTTGTTTCTTCTGTTATAATTGAATAAATAACACTCTCAAGGCGAAAAAAAAAAAAGCACAATGACATGGTTTTCTTTGATTCTTAGTTCGAAAAGAGCTTGAGTCCGAGCACCTTGATAACTGTTTGTGGGAAGAATGGATGTGTCAGCAAAATCTGTTGGTTCTAGGTGGCAATCAGTTTCAGTTCTGTTTGAACGTCCGGCCCCTGAAACAACAAAAATTGAAATAAGAATTATCTGGTACTGGTAGGTTCCACTGGGGCGTCACAGAAATTTAAAAAAGGCATTATAGTAGTTCATGACAAAGTAGTGACTACTTGGCAGCTCTGCCACAGCAAAATATTTCCTTCAACAAGGGCAGAAATAGAAATCAATTTTTAAAAATTTCCAGAGTTCCAATTCATTTTCCAAATTGCATGACAGCAAAGGTACATGCGAGTCAATATATGAAAGCACATATTTGTTTTAGTAAAAGCTTTACGGCTCTTGCAACACAATGAGGTCATATAAGTTCCAAAGATTAGAGGTGTTACAAGAGAGTAACAAACACAAAAAAGGAGGAGGAGAGATAAGGACGATAGATGTTTCAAAGAAAAGAAGGAGCAGACCACACCAGAGCACCTGCCAACCACCCACATGCACATATTCATTATATATAATATGTATGTAAGTACAAATGTGGTATATTTAAGGGTTTGTGCAAGTGAACAGTGTAAAAAAAAGGAGAGATGTGTGATTGTATGCACCACTGTTGCCCTATACAGAAATGTTCCTGAGCTCAAATTCTTGATATTTTAACCCTATCCGTACGTCGTGTTTTACTATCGTATCCATACGACGTGGGGAACTCTGTGCCACCACTTTCCAAAGAGGAAATTTACTCGTTAATCCGATCCGTACGCTTTGCATAGCAGTCTGTCAAAATGATTTTTTGAGAAATACTGAAAGTTTCAAAGGGATCTTCGTATTAGAAGTATTCTAAAATGTGAAGAATACAACCTTGGGGGTACAAAATGACCCCAGGGCGTTCGGATAGGGTCAATGTTGGTTCCCTTGCACATTAGGACTGCCGATTCTGGTGATTTTGCTTTTGTTATTGTTTCTTGTCTTGCTAAGACAAAACGAGTTTTTGTTTTGTCTTAGTAGAGGTTTTAAGGCGCTCACAACTGCATAAGGTCATATGAGCGCAAAGGGGTGGATGTCAACAGAGAAGTCCTTACAGGGAATCAGACTTACTCTGCTCACCTCTCTAGCTTCAACAGCACAAAGTCTGCTTTGACTATCAAGGCACCCCAGAAGTAGTGGGTCACAAGAGAGTGACAAACATACGAAAGAAGTAGAGGAAAAATGACGATGGTAAGGAATAGGAAAGAAAAAGCAGCAGTTCCCTGTTGAAGTTCAGGTACAGTTAGAGCATGACATTGATGAATCAGCCCACTTACAATTGCAATTGTACTGTGCATAAGAACTCGAGATGTTAATGTCTCCCCCCCTTTGGGAATGGCCTAAAGACACTTCAGTCAGTAGCACCGCCCCGGTGGGTAAAGTGAAAAGGCAACGGTGTTAAGTAAATACTGTTGATGGGGTTATTAAACACCGACAGCAATATTCATTTAAAAAAAAAAGAAAAAAAAAAAAGGATATCATATCAGCTAAAACACTAAAAGATAGGAATGACGAAAAACTTACGTGATGGTTCTCTTTTCTTTATCCTTCACCTCTGGTCTCGCTCGGTTCAACACTTTCAGAAAGTCGGAGGTTTTAGCTCTCATACTTTGATGAATGTACGCCTGTGAATAAAAAAACCCCAAAACAACCCAGTCATGAAAATATTCTGATCAGGAAAGGATTCCTCATATGTGGCCAAAAAAGACACGAAGAGACAAGAGGTACGTGATTAGCTATGTCAGTTTTAGTAGCAGTTTTAAGGCACTTGCAACACAATAAGGTCATATAAGTGCCGAAGAGTAGAGGTGTTACAAGAGAGTAACAAACACAAAAGAGAAGGAGGAGAGATAGAGACGATAGATTTTGTATAAGAAAGAAGGAGCAAACCACACCACAGCACCTAGCTATGTCAGTTATTACAAATCGTCATTGTGTGCGCATGTATTATACAGTAAAACCTGTCCAAGATGACCACACATCACCGAGGAGCAAAAAGGCCAGGAAAGACAGTTTTAGTAAGTGCGCACACAATAAGGTCATATCAGTGCCGAAGATTAGAGGGGTTACAAGAGAGTAACAAACATAAAAAAGGAGGAGGACAGATCAGGACGATAGATGTTAGGAAGGAAAGAAGAAGCAAACCACACCAGAGCACCAGCCAACCACCCACCACGTAAGACAGGTTGTCCTCATGGACACAATGTCATTATATATGGATATATATCAATGTTTTTTTTGTAATTTAAAAAGAAAAAAAAAAAGAAGAGAGAAGTGGGGCTAGTTCATTACCAGTATCTTTGTTTTTGTAGTGTTTTACGGCGCTCGCAACTTCAACTGCATAAGGTCATATGAGCGTGCGGAACACACCTAATATTTTTCAGTTGGTAGGAAATTTTGAATTTTGCCCGGGTGGCGGCCGAAGCCTACACTTATCCATTTTAGACCACCAAGGGATCTTTAACGTGCGCAACTTGCACACGGGACCTCCGAGATTTTTCGCCCTTGTCCGAGAAGGCTAGGTGTAGATCTTTCCTACCAGAAGATCAGGGGTGTGGCAGAAAGACAGCACTAAGTAGAAGCCAAGGAGTAGCAGTAGAAAGAATCAGGAGCCCAGAGGAAGGGGCAAAGGAGGTGAGGGGGTGGGGGCAGAAAGAGGAAATGAAAGCAGACGACAGAACATTGCTAGAGAGCAGGAAAGGAGGTGAAAGGAGACAAATTTTTTCGGTCGCTACCCGGATTCGAACCTGGGACCTTTGAATGAGAGGCGAACACCTTAACCTCTAGGCCACGAGAGCCCCCATGTACAGAGTATAAAGTAACCTGTGCAACAACTGTAAAAAAAACCAACAACCCAAAAAAACCCCCACCCAACTTGTAATAGGAAGTGAATTACACCTCCCCTAAAAAGCAGAGAAACTTTTCAACTTGCATTGGCCATATTGTACATATGCCATCAGAGATGTGAGAAATAGGAGGGACCCCCCCCCTCCCAAAAAAAAAGAAGTCCAATGTGAAAATAAAATCATAATAGTTGAGACTTAAGGAAAAGATTGCTACAGTGGACAACTGTCCTTTCTGATACAAGAGGCAATTCCTCTTTTAGTTTTAGTAAGAGTTTTACGGCACTTGCAACACAAGAAGGTTACAGAAGTGCCGAAGAATAGATGTGTTACAAAAGAGTAGCATACACAAAAAAGAAGGAGAGAGAAGGACGATAGATGTTTGACAGGAAAGAAGAAGAAAACCACACACCCGCCAAGCACCCACAGGCAATTCACTCCTGTGCAGGACACAACTGACGGTATGTGTTGTCCACTGATCTCACCTTGGAACATTTTATATGGTAATGCAAGTAGTCCCTCAGCATGTGGATGAGGTTGATCGTGTTGTCACGTGCCTTTTTGTTGGTGTGTCTTGGAAACAGAACTGGAAGGAGACAAAATAAATCACACATCACACGAGAAAGTTTAGTTTTAGTAAAGAGTTTTACAGCACTTGCAACACAATACGGTCACATAAGTGCCACAGATTAGAGGTGTTACAAGAGAGTAACAAACACAAAAAAGAAGGAGGGGAGATAAATACGATGGATGTTTGATAGGAAAGAAGCAGCAAACCACATCAGAGCACCCACCAACCACCCACATATGGGAAAGGAACTAACAATCAGACCAAGAAAGGAAGGGAAACTGACAAAGGCAGAACATATAGAATCTTTAGTTTAATTTTAGTATGAGTTATTATTATTTATACGGCACTTGCAACACAAACAGGTCATACGAACCATGAGGTTCCATTGATAAATGTACTTGTAAACAGAGCTTCCGGCTTAATAATATAATAATTGCAATTTTATATAAGACATTCTAGCTGCCACGGGAAACCAATGCAACGTTATTAACATGGGAGAAATGTGATCCCTCTTCTTTTTCTTTAACTTAACATTAGTAATTACGGAAATTTTTTATTTCCTATTTTTAAGAATAATTTTTTTTAGCACAATTTTTTCCATTTGCGGATATCTGCAAATTTGCAGAAAACTGGAAGCACTGTTGTAATGGTAGTTTGAAAACATAATTTTCACGCGGAACTGCAAAAATTTCCACAGTTTAAGCGTGTTCTGATTAAAGACATTGCTCAAATAGCCAGGAAAAAATATTAGCATTGGGGATCCTATTTAATTGAGTTCGGTTTATGTGGACTCCGCTGTACTATTAAGTCCTCTACTATACACATTCTTTTTCTTTTCTTTTAGTAAGAGTTTTACAGCACTTGCAACACAATAAGGTCATATAAGTGCTGAAGATTAGAGGTGTTACAAGAGAGTAACAAACATAAAAAAGAAAAAGGACAGATAAGGACGATAGATGTCAGATAGGAAAGAAAGAGCAAACCACACCAGAGCACCCGCCAACCACCCACATACATCTTCAGTTTTTGCTTGCATCTTTACAATACCCCTCATCATCATACTATGACCAAAAAACTGGCTTGGGTAAGCAGACATAAAGAGCCAGTCAAGACGATCACCCACCGAATGTGATGTAGCCAATGTTGTCACCAGTGCGGGCGTTGGTGTCTTGCAACTCCTGTGGGGGCTCTTTATGACTGAACAACACCTGCGGTGCCTGCTGGTACTTTCTCCGGCCCTCCTTGAACTCCTGTTCCACACAAACAAACCAGTTGTTAGAGTAGAAAGAACACTTTTTAGTTTTAGTTATTGTTTTACGGCACTTGCAACACACTAAGGTCATATAAGTGCCGAATATTAGAGGTGTTACAAGAGAGTAACAAACACGAAAAAGAAGGAGGGTA
The DNA here is from genome assembly GCF_000002075.1 of Aplysia californica. Lineage (NCBI taxonomy): Eukaryota > Metazoa > Mollusca > Gastropoda > Aplysiida > Aplysiidae > Aplysia > Aplysia californica. The sequence goes on along the minus strand of NW_004797463.1, from coordinate 99,960 downwards.
GATAAAGACGATAGATGTTTGATAGGAAAGAAAGAGAGAACACTTAGTGCCAAAAACAAGACAGAAATGAATTTTGGAAGCAGATCAATTTTGTGATGGCGACGATTAGCACAAGCTTTTTTTATTGAAAGAGAAGTCTTGACTCACAAAAGAAATGAGCTAGTTCCAACTGAACATTACTAAAAATAGAGATCCCAATAAGACATGGATCGTAACACTCAGATAATTTATATTCATCAAATGCACATAAAAGGCATAAGGTTTTGAGAGTTCTATTTACTAATTTATTTTTCAACTTATGTTATCATGAAAACATCTGGAAATTCACAGGTAAACCATGCGTCTGTGCGGATACTTCTGAAATTCGGAAACACTTTGCACCCCTCTTTCTAAATCCTTAAATATGAGCTGTTTCCTGCTTTACGTAGTATGAACTTCCACAATAAAATTACAACAGGAAAATTGTACCGGGTACTGATTTAAATAGTTTCAATGCACTATGTGTGTCATATAGCACAAAATATTTACTTCATAATTGGACAGAAAGGGCAGTAACTTGTTCATATCTAACGGCAGACGAAATATCTTCAAGAAATATCACCTGTCAAACCACTTCAGTTCATTCAGTAATGGTGGTGGGGGGAGAGGGGGCTGCTTTAGTTTAGTTTTAGTAGAGGTTTTACGGCGCTTCAAACCGTATAAGGTCATATGAGCGCCAAAAGATTAGAGGTGTTACAAGAGAGTAACAAACATAGAAAAAAAATAAGGGGAGAAAAGGAAGATAAATGTGGGGCCCTGCTTAAAACTATTGGAAAAGACTATTGGTTTCAATTGTGCACTGACCTGCATAAATACTTTTCCTATGACAATATCATCATCGTCTTTGAAGATGGTGCTGAAGATCACAGTAACTCTGTCCTTCTTGGCTTCCACGTACCTGTCCAAGGAATGAAATACGAATATGAATGTTGTTGTTAGCGATCCAGTAGCATCCGAGCATTAACTCTTCTGCATGATGCCATTCTGTAATTGTTTCAAGTTGGTACCATCTATTTTGAAAGGGATTTCTGCATTTGCAAGGTAATAGCTTCTTGTAAAAACAGAGTAGACATTTTTTTTCGCAATTTACTTTCATCTTCCATAAACGCCAATAGGCGTTTAAGGAATTTAGATCATCTTGTAGTCTTCGTCTGCTTATTGTAGGGGGCCAAAGGACATGAATCAGAATTACAAATTCAACCTTACTTCAAAACATTGTAGATATCAGAGGATAATGTGCTCAAATTTTTCACTGAGCTGATGAACTACAAGAACAAGTATTGCTAATTTACTTTCATACATCTTCAAATATCTCAGACAGGATAGTACGGCTCAAAACAATATCTCAAAACCGAATAAATAATATGTGAGGCATCGTGGTGGAATCAGGCTCTCGTCAATTTTTGGGCATTTAGAGTTATTGGTATCATCTTAAAGCTTGTTCACTTGTCTTTATCTGGATTTTAAAAATATCCATTTATCTTGAATACAAGTCGAGATATTTTCGAATGAAGGAGGTGGGGGTCACTTGTTATCACTGAAAATAAATGAGAAAATGGCTGCGAAAGATTAGTTATTTCCTTAACGTAAGAGTCCATGGTAACTGAAAATTTACATTTTTTGTGCCTTTAATCAATGTTTTTCAGAAAAATCCACACAGAAATGAGTTTTTTAAAGGGCATGAAAGGTGTTGAGCCAAAAAACAAAAATTTTATAAAAATTCACAAAACTGCAGAAAAATGAAAGTTTCTTCACCTTGATTATTTTGACGAGAGCCTGATTCCACCACGCTGCCTCACATATGTATTCTCAACTGAATAACTTTTGAGTAAAAAAATCACACTAGTACGAGAATGTTAGGGAAATGGGAAACAATATTTGTTGTGGTACTTTTCTCATTCCAGAAAGCTCTAGGCCGTTTGTTGTCATTAACAGGTCCTTGAAAACCCCTTTCAGAATCAATATTTGTCTACTTTGGGGACAAATAACATCTTTTCTAGACATATTAAAAAAATATTTAAAAATCCCAAGAAAAAATTCACATACTGAAAATGCAGTTAATTTGTTTGTATCCACCCCCCCCCCCCAAGAAAAAAAAAGCATTGTGAATTTTGCCATAGGCTTAAAAATAAAGGAAGACCACTGCGAGCATTTTGTTCGCTTGTAAACTGATACTTAAGCTGTTTGGTTTGAGGTGTTTTCTAAAACCATAACTGAAGTAGAATCCAACCCCCCCCCCCCAGGCTGTTCACAAAGAAATCTTGAAAAAAAAAAAAAAAATCTTCCTGCAGCAGGTGCTCCACTCACATGGTCTCATCATCACGATAGTTGATCACGGCTCGAGTGTCTCCCTCCAGTCCATTCTCTTGGAACTGAAAGTACTTCTCAAACACAGAGGCGAAACAGTTCCTCTTGAGATGACTGGCTTTGCTCACCAGCTCCTGCCAGTTGTCAGGGATGTTTTCCAAGTCAAACAAAAGTGACACATTGTATCCTGCGAGATGAAATTTTTTTGTTTTAGTAGAGGTTTTACGGCACTCGCAACTGCATATGGTCATATGAGTGCCAGAAGATTAGCGGTATTACAAGAGAGTAACAAACAGAAAAAAGAAGAAGGGGAGATAAGGACGAAAGATGTTTGAAAGGAAAGAAGAAGCAAACCTCATCAGAGCACCTGCCAACCACCCATAGATTGAATTTTTAAAAATACAACAATTGAGTGCTGAAAGCACGACCATGCACACATGTAGAAGCAGACAATGGATTAAAACATAAAACATGTCTTCTTTACTTAAGAATTTAAAGTGTAAAAGGTTTCTGCATCTCCATTAACACAATTTACATAATTTAAAGGGTTGTTCTTACCTTTGTAGAAAATGAAGCCACAAAAAGTTATAATATATGAATCCTTTCACTTAACAATGTTTTCCATCTCAACAACTTCTGAACTTACAGCTTAGGAAAACAAAATGTCTTTTTTTCTTTTTATAGTCGAGGGTTTTACGGCGCTCGCAACTGCATAAGGTCATATGAGCGCCAGAAGATTAGAGGTGTTACAAGAGAATAACAAACATAAAAAAGAAGGGGAGATAAGGACGATAGATGTTTGATAGGAAAGAAGAAGCAGACCACACCAGAGCACCCGCCAACCACCCGAAATGTCTAAGGGCTCAACTTCTGGGCAAGAAATAAGAAAAATCAACAGCCAGCATGAATACAGCAACTACTCAAACAAGAGACAATAATAATAGATAGCATTTGTATAGCGCAAATCCCCGCTCAACAGCAAGCTCTATGCGCTTCACAATCTATACTATTACCCCAGCAGACCCGAGAGCATTCTGAAACAAACTCAACTTTCGGGGAAGCATACAGTGCAAGTAGCCATTTATAGGCGCTAAAACACTAGAATATTGACAAGATCTTTCCCTGTCTATGGCCGGGTACCCATTTCAACCTGGGTGAAGTGAGGAAAATTCGTGTAAAGTGCCTTTCCCAAGGACACAACATCGGGCCCGCAGCTCGAACCCCCGACTACGAGTCCGGTAGCCTAATCACTAGGCCACCGACGCCACAATCCTCTCTGCTCTCTTACCTGCTTCAGGACTTGTGAGAATGGAACCATATTCACGCTTGATTAGCTGGAGACAAAACAAAAAGTAAAGGATCATAGTTTATTATATGGAGTGCAAAAATGTACATAAAAGGAGGACTGGGATAAAAACCCTGGCGACAAAAGGCTTAATTTCTATACAACTGCGAATGACTCCAAACAAAATACCCCCTCGCCCCCCTGTGAGAATGGAACCCTATTCACGCTTGATCAGCTGGAGACAAAAAAAAGTAAAGGAGCATAGTTAATTGGTCGCTTTTAAGCACAAGGGGGCTATCTCGAAAAATGCTGTTTTAAGAAAATCGAAGGTGAAGTTTTTGTCCCGTGTTTAGTTTCTTTAAAAGACAAGGAGAATTTCTCTATAACCAAACAAATATATACACCAAAGAAACCAAACTTCTCCTATAGGTAGGGCAATGCCCATTTTTGGTGTAGGTCAAGATTTAAGGAAACTCCCGAAATCTGGGTTAGTCTGCTTGTCCTTAAAAGCGACTTATTATATGGAGTACAAAAATGTATATAACAGGAGGACTGGGATAAAAACCCTGGTGACAATAAAATGTTAAAAGGCTGAATTTCTATACAACTGCGAATGACTCAAACAAAATACCCCCCCCCCCACACACACAATCCAAGTACTTAGTAAAACCAAGACCATAAACACCCATTATACATGTTCATATTTGCCTTCCTTTCTGTAAGTGAAAGAAAAATCTGAGTACAGGCCACAAGTAGTCTACTTTTTAACAAGCACACAGTGTTAATTACCTTAGCCAAAAGCCACTCTTTAATCTAGAGTTGAGACAAAATTTGACTGTTGCATCTAGCCTTGGCAGACCCCATGCTATTTCGAATTTCAGTTATAAATTCGTTTTGAAATGACCCAACACATAGGCCTAGTAAGAACCTCGAAGCTTTTTGTCATCTTCTACAGAGACAAATCCTTCCGTCCAATCAATCTACAAAATAATCAGAACTAAGAAAACCGAGCGAAACATCCCCAGTCTTCCATCACTCAAGCTCCATTAACCCATCCGAATACTACAGCACTTTGAATAAGTAATGCGGACCATTTTTTTTGTATGCTAAAGAGCCTCCTTATTGTATTTACATAGTATCATACCTCGTACTGATTTCCCCACTCATCCTAAGGTGTAGTGAGATAAAAAAAAAAGATTGTGGGAAGCTAGTAACATGCTCTCCGTAAAATAATTTTCTACCAAATGCTGTAATCAGCTTCAATAAGAATAAAAGAAAGTGGTAGTTCTCTTTCCCTTTCACAACAAGAAAAAATTTCTCACCTCGTCAGCACCATGCTGCTGAAGCTCCACATAGAATTTCAAGGAGATGCTGATCTGAAAAAACCAAAAACAAAACAAAAACACACAGGCTTAAGAAACATTCTAGAAATTGTTGAAGAGAATAGGGGTTTCGGTTGTCTTGGACAGTTTTATTATAACATTTAAAAAAAGAGTAAGGGAGAAGTGGGAAGTGGTCTTTTGTACAAGTAATTGTCTTGTACAGGTGGTCGTTAGAGCAGGTTCGACTAGAAATTAAAACACTGCAAAAAGGAAGTCTGATTTTAATTTTTAAAAGAATTTAATAACTTTTTCATAAAGTATTTCAAAGATTGATAAAAAACCCCCAAACACATCATATTAACAAATAATGTCTTATGAGCAGTGAAAAGAGAATATACGTATAAGCGACTGACAGACTACAGATTATAATCACAGAAAAAAAAAGGGGGTATAATTCAGCCCTGGGCAGGATCTATTCATTCTCTCATACGCAATGTCATAACCAAACGATGACAATAGTCGATATCATGTTCTTTCTGTACCGGTGTGTATAACTGAAGCAGAATTTAAACTAAATAAAATAAAGATAACCCCATACTTTTCAGTTGAGACTAAAAAATATATAAGAAAGGAAGGATTTCAAGCAGGTCTATAGAGAACATTTTAAAGCACAACACACAGTGCGTCATACCAGAACATAATACATTTTTGTTTTTGTTATCTGTGCTCACTGAAAAAATGTTTGCCTTTTACACCAGAACTTGGACCTTTATTCAAAATGCTCTCTACTTTTACAACAAAGGAGCCAATGAAATCGCTGAACACTTTAAGAGGCTGAATGAAGTTGTACTGAATACTGTGACGAACATAGACCCCCAATGAGAGAGAGGGATGGACATGCTACTTACAAGAATTTTGCTTTTGTTGTCATCAGGATTTGACATGTGGAACAGAACTCCATCAAAATCTGAAAAAGAACAATTTTATGTTATGTACTACACATCTGCTAAAATATGGCCCAAAAATGAGTTTTAAAAAAAAGTACTGCAATGACTCATTCCAATGTCATAATACAACGGTGCTAACAGATGTGGGAATGGGCGGGGTAAAAAACACATACACTACCCACCCTTCCATACGTACACATGTATACACTCAAAAACACACAAAAACATACAGGGAAAATCGCATTTATTTTGCAAAAATAGAAAAGTGAACAAACACATAAACATATAATAATATGCACAGGCAGGATGAAATTTAATGGTTTAGATTTTAATACTAATGATTGATAGACTACTTGTTATTCGCACGTTCCAGAGCCTAATTAATTGTTGTCCAAAGTTGACGGGCTGTAATTTTGTGAAGCCAAAGGAACGTTCTGACCTCTTTTTTAATATATAATATCCATCAATGGTGTCTGACCGAGATGAGGGTGAAAGTGAACGTGAGAGTTTATTCATCCGACCCAGCGCTGATGCAGGAGTCTGGTGCTCATCAGCCCACTGCTAATCAGTGTGTGCATACGCAGACACACATCCACGTGTGCGCAATAAATTGTCCGCCAATGGGCCCTAGATTCTATTTCTTCCGCGCGTGAGAGGAAAGAGGTTGGGGTGAGTCTCGTGAGTAACGTGATCGGGCGTAGGCTTTCCGTCACTCAAAATAAAGCACGCGCGTCTGGACGATGTGGCTTCTAATATAATAGACGCCGCAGGGGAGGGGGAGGGCTGCAAGGGTGGAGTATGTGGACGGATTTGACTCTCTCTCTCTCTCT
>NW_004797463.1:74384-93130 GCF_000002075.1 Aplysia californica | reverse complement strand
TCCCCCCCCCCCCCCCCCCCCCCCCCAACAAAAAAAATAAAAAAAATAAATATGAAACTTGAAACAAACCTACCCCCCCCCCCCAAAAAAAAAAATATATTAAAAAATAAAATTACTTTGAAAAATATGGAATTAAAGTCCAAATAAAGGACAGTGTTCAATTACAAATATACGATTTTAAAAAGTTCATTGCAAATCACAGACCAGTGTATATTTTTGAAACATAAATCTCATCTTTTTTTAAGGCTACGACAATGACAGATTGGATTATAATAAATTACTGCTTGAAGATTCCATGGGCTCTTATGTCATTATCATTTCATTTATCCACTAAAAAAACCCCCTCCATTCCAACTACACAGATTCTCGCTTCTTTAGACATTTCAGTTTTTTTAGTAAGTGTTTTACGGCCCTTGCAACACAAAAAGGTCCTATAAGTGCCGAACACTAGAGGTGTTACAAGAGAGTAACATACACAAAAAAGGAGGAGAAATAAGGACGATAGATGTTTTATAGGAAAGCAGGAGCAAACCACACCAGAGCAGAGCACCCGCCAACCACCCACTTAGACATTTCAGTCCAGCCCTTTCAAAATGTCAATTTTATTACCTGCAACTGTTATGTCAACACTGTCTGGTTTACCTCTGTAGAAAGAAAAACAAATATCAAAACATGACTGAGTAAATTTTTCATTATTATATATACATTACTTATAGATCTATATTCAAAAGTCGAAATTGTTTAAGACGGCCATCCACCGTTAGGAGAAAAGTGGGAGTCCTTTATTATAGTGGACATTTAATTTATGCACACTAGCACAGTCGCTTACATTGTCTTTATAAGTGTATTTTTAAAAAAATGCATATTGTGGGGGAAAAGGGAAGAGGCCTTCTGTACAGCTTTAAATTGTCTTATATACCGGAGGCTGTTAGAACAGGTTTGACAGTATGTGTACAAATAAAAATTTGTACGTACTGAAAAGATTACCATCATGTCATGCTGATTTCTCTTTGAGCACACGAGACTGTATACACACACACATACTGTATTTTCTAACTGTATACTGGGATTGTTTTTCGGGAGGGGGGGGGGGGGTGGTTTGCGCATTACTTGAATTTGTTATTTTAAAAGAAATGTACCATTCTTGTCATTTGCAAAATGTCAAACGGGGCACCCTTGCATTGGAACACATGAACTAGCAACTCAAAATTGCGCACTACAAATGTTTGTCAAAAACGTAATGTTGACAAACCGTGGAAAATCTCAGCTGGTATACTGATACCATAACTAACAACATAGGAAGTCTTTACTACACTAAACTTTCTATACTTAATTCTTACCCATAAACAGACTTCTCTACACTCAAAAGAGTAGTGATATAAAATCATACAAACATGAAACACAGAATGAGTTGTGTCAATTACTTGACCTTTAACTGTACAGGAAGCGAAACTGCTATAACTCACTGCTTATCAGCCATGTTTCTCAATGTTGTCCCCTGAGCACTCACCATTTCAATGTAAATAAATATATATAAAAAAAAGGCCACCTCTATTCTCACCCGGGGTGAGAATAGTGCAGGCGGGTCTTGTGGCTATTCTCACCCGGTGCGCGTGTCAACAAATTTTGCGTTCACCCTAAACCACAGAATTCTACACTGTGATAAGAGAAAAATTGTAGAATTCTGTGCTGTGAACAAACGTTCCATTACAACTGTACTTGTAGCCTACTAAAAGTGTACAATTTTGTCTGTGGGCAGGGGAGAGAGAGAGAGTGAGAGAGAGAACAAATCAAAATGGCGACCCGCGTAGTTCGGCTCGATTCGAAAAGTTAAATAGCCGTAGCATCTTTGTAGACAACCAAATTAATTTACTTTTGTGTTTTAACATCATTTTTTAACTTTGTTTTGGTCAATTTGATCGTCCACACCGATAGACAGTATTCAGAAAGAGACAGAGAGAGAGAGAAGAGGGGAGGAGTAGATCTTGCGAGAACTTCCGGGCGGGTGAGAATAGCCACTTTCTTAAAAAAAATTAAATTACAGCGACATAACTGACAAAGAGTCACAATACACCTGCAGTAAGGATGCGATATATTTTATAAATAAATAATAAAATAAATTTTGAATTCGGAAACCACAGAGGCTATGGCAAAGGTGGGAAGTTGAAACAGAACCGTAACCACAGCATGACTTGGGCAGGTAGTAAATAAAAACAAACTTTTAGAACTTCAAACTACGCGCTTTTTCGGTAGTTCCCACCCTGCAATTGTATTGTCATTCGCCGGTTTTGGCCTCAAGAGTAAGGGGGTTTCAGGGGGGCAGCCCCCCTGACCAAATAAAAATATGATGGGGGGTTTCAGGGGGGCATGCCCCCCCCCACCCTGAATTTTACCATAATTTGATTTTTTGCAGTTGTTTGGTTTGAAATCTTAGCTCGCCGCCCATCAAATGTATAGATCTCGATGTAGGTCAGGCTCACATAAGGGGGGTGGGTACTACCGAAAAAGCACCCAAACGTCAACTTGGCCTTGATCTAGATCAAGAATCTCCCTCTACTTAAATTAATAAAGATAGCCTGAACACTGAAACACAGAATCTAAAAATGTCATCACAAGAAAATTGAAAGTGTGAGAAAAGGTTCACTCAATCTACTGATTGCGTAGGTGCTATCTTGGTATCTCTAGTCTCTAGATTTTCTAGGCTGGGTGTGATACCACATGATGCCCCATCTTTTTTTGTTTGTTTTGTTTTGTTGAAACAACAGTGTTAACAGTAAAGTCATGAGAGTCGGTGAACATGAACAGTTGTCAGTTGAGTAGAGACAGTTCAGTAGGTGTAGGGGGGTAGGCTACAGCCTGGTGCAAGATTCGTTCCGTTCGTGCAAATCCATTTGTACCATGAATTTCATTTGACATTTTTGTATTTTTGCTAGACTGCACAACAAACTTATAGTCTAAAACAATTTTCTAAATCTTCAGTTCAAAGTAGCTGACATGAAACAACAACAATGATCATGATCAGGAAGTGAAAATAGGCGTCAACGCACTTCCCAGTCCGAACTTATTGTCACAGGAAATGAATCAGAGCGAGGACACAAAGTAAAAAAACCGTTGACCCTAGTTGTCAAGATGTTGAAATAACGATTACCCGTCAAGAATATTCTTGATTTTGAGGGTCAGCGTCTCCTGAACAATACGGTTATTTATTTCTAAAAGAATCATTGTTACTGTACTCCGTTCCCAACAGTCACCGGCAGTTTCAGAATCACACCGACGGATGGGATGGGGGAAAAGAGGAAGTTGCCATAAATAAGATGGCGCTGTTTGGGATGATATAATTGGTTGATATATAGTCACATGATCAAAGTTCTATTTTCGTTGTACTTTCAGGGCTACCGCCCCCTTCTGTGCCAATTTGGAGGACTCGAAGTAATCTAATTGACAACTTGATCCTTTTTTTCTCTGTACCAGTCTGTAAAACTGACAATAAAACACACTATTGCTTCATTACAGTATAAATATTCAAAATTGATGCACAGCTCTTTGAAATTTTAAAAGTTAAATAAAGCAACATAACGCCACAAAAAGGGTGGTTATTGAAAATCTGGCCAAAGTAATAAGCCGGGCGTTTTATTTACTTTAGGCTCAGGCTAGATACTAGAATCTAGACAACATTCTGCTCAACTCAAACGAACGTTTGGACAACCAAAGGGGGAATCAACGCCCATAACACACTCTGTGCATCAAGTAATTCAGATATATCTATATAAATCAGTGCGCGGAATGCCTGAGTATTTTTTTTCCATTTTGTCTTTTACATTATGTCCTGGTGCTTTTATGCTATTATATTTGGCGTGGTGGGTGCGAGGTGATAACGATAAGTATGACAATTGCCCCGCCCCTTCTCTGTAGTAACCCCTTGAGTTTGAGTGCCTCCTCGACGCTTTGTTCTCGTGACGTTCGATTTGACAGCTTCAATGCCTGGCTTCTCATGCAGTATCTTTTATTACTTTCAGACTAAACGAACAATCTGAGAAAGTTGACAAAGCCCCCTTCCCCCTCATGTATGTTATCTGTCCTTACCCTAGCCTAATGTGGCGTTCCCCATTGTTCCTTCCACGTATTAAAATTCCAGTCATTTGTTCGTAAAAGTTAAAATTTTTTTAAATGTAGATGTAGGTATCTAGATCTAGATCTATCTAGATTCTAGGATTCTAGGTCTAGATCTACACCTAACTATCAACAAGTAAAGGCAAAGTGCTTTTGTTTTTGCTCCACGGTCTGAAGGTTAATGAACAGGAATTAAAGCAGAGTGTAGCTGGAAAGCTACACATTTTTAGGGAGTACTGTTCAATTTTTAGATTTAATACCACCCACTGCTCAATTGCAAGAATAAGATCAGTTTGGTACGATTTGGTCATCGGGGCTGACCAGATTTTCTCCATGGAGGGAAAAGCTACCAAAGTGGCACTAGCCTAGCTGAACGAAACCGGCGATGGCCTTCGAAAGCAAACACGCACAGAAGCCGCCAGATTTTGAACCAAACGGATACTCCTATATGGGCACCATCTCTAAACCCAGAAAACAACAATTTTTAGGAGAGAGAAAAAAAGCCTCAAATATTTCATTCTTTCAACATTTTTGTATACACACATTATCATTCATTATTATTTCTTGCTATTTTTTATGTGTTTAGACATGTTAACACATAGAATTCAACCAGGGGGACGTCATGTTCGTAAATATGAAGAAAATCATTAACTAAGTCTACTTGTCAAGACATATCAAGTTAAAAAAATTTCCACTTAAATAGGGTACAATGCAAAATTTTACTTTTTAAAAGCTTCCAGCAACAGAGGCTTGATTGGTCCATTCTCTTGTGTCAGCAGAATAATGGCAAAACCACAACAGTCACATCAGATAGATATGGTGCTGAGAAAGTTTGGAGAGAATGAATTGATTTTGAAATTTGCCTGGGTGGCGGCTGAAGCCTACTCTTTATCGATTTTAGGACCACCAAGGGATCTTTATTAATGTGTACAACTGGCTCGTGGGACCTCAGAGAATTTTTGGCCTTTTCCTAGAAGGCTAGATGTTTGATTTTACCTACCCTAAGGTCAGGGATGTTTCTCAAAGACAGCATTAAGAAGGATAGTATCCAGGGGTAGCAGTAGAAAGAATCAGGAGTAAAGGAGAGAGGAAGGAGCCCAGGGAAGGCCGGGGGGGGGGGGGGGGGGTCAGAAAGTGGAGACGAAAGCAGATTACAGAACTGATCTTGAGAACTGGAAAGGAGGTGAAAGGAGACAATTTCAGAGAAGAAAACTTTTGCATCACTGTCAGGATTTGATCCTGGGATGTTTTGAATGAGAGGAGAGCATCATACCTCAAGACCACGAGAGCCTCTGGTTGGCTTATGTATGGAAGGAAAATTTCTTCCCTCTTTAGTTTCTTAATCAAGCAACCAGCAGTCTGTTACAGCAGGTCAGATGAGAGTGAGTGCGAAAAAGTAATGGTTTCTGCTATTTCTTTTTTCTTCAGTTTCTGTTGCAGTGACCAGCATGGCACAGATCAGCCAAAAACTCTATGGTGGAGTGGAAGGGTAAGCCTACTTCGATTATATTTGTAGCTTCGGCTTAAGGAAATCTTTTTCTGAATCCAGACTGAACTGTGAAAATTGAAACGTGTGTGTGCTTTTTTTTTCATTGCAGTGGCTTATAAATAATGTTGTAGATTCTGTTTCTCCTCTTATTCCAGTTGTTACAAATGTAATTGTTTTCAAAGAGATGGTTAGTGGGTGACTGGCGGGTGCTCTGGTGTGGTTGGCTTCTCCTTTCCTATCAAACATCTATCGTCTTTATCTCACCTCCTTTTTTTGTGTTGTTACTCTCTTGTAACACCTCTAATCTTCAGCACTTATATGACTTTATTGTGTTAAAAGTGCCATAAAACTCTTACTAAAACAAGGAGATGGTTATGGTGAGAAGATGTTGTGCTTGAACTGACAACGAAAAGGCTAAGTAGGTCGAGATAGATCAGGTGATATCAAGCTATTCATTGAAAGGTAGGTTTATTATTGTCTCATTTTTATCATATCCATTCTGCTAATATTCTTTCCCTTTTGCTTTGTAGAAAAATGGTCTTAAATAGCATCTTAGATTTAATGCAGTAAGATTTTTCTTTCTACTGTTTCAGAGGTGCTTCATTCACAAAGTTTGTACTCGTTGGAGCTGATGGAAAAGTTCTTTCTAGTACTCAAGGACAGGGAACAAATCAGTATGTGAGTGGTCTTATGAGTTGTGAAAATACTGTCATCATTAACCAATTTGTCATATATATTTATTATGCTGTGTCAAAAACTTGCCACTTGCGGCAACATTGTCATCCTGTTTTTCCAAGTATTTGGGGGGAAGTTTTCATTTACCAATATTTTTCTGTATGAACCCCAAAAAATGTTTGTGAGATGTCATGAAATGAATATTGTAAGTAACCAACCATACATTTTGTATTAATACTACTGTCATCGTTATGTTGATAGTCTATTTAGTTAGTGTTGTCTCTTCTGACTTTGCAGTAAAGCTCATGAGGCTTTCTACTATTTTTAGTAGCATACAAGTCAAATCAATAGCTCTATGCTTTTTTTGTTTGTTTGTTTTTTGTGAGACTTGTCACAAAACTCAAATTAGCTTTGTTCTATTTAGTAATTTTTCAACAATGTGAAAATGTATCATGCAATATTGATTGTTCTGTTAATGTTATATTCCTTCAAAACATCACAGTTGATCAGATTTTCTAAATCCAGCACAATGGTGAAGGACCAAGAGCCGTACAGTCCATAAAAAAATTTGCTGTAAATAAGAAAAGGGTGAAAGAAAAGACAAAGAATGTGAAGAAAAAAAAGCAACTCTTTAGACTTTTTATAGACTCGACAGCATTGCTAGATGTTCTTCTATGTTTGCCATTCTTCCACAGTTGATAGGACTTGATGAGTGCTTGAAGCGCATCAATGCTCTCGTCAAAGATGGTCTTAAAAGTGCTGGCCTACCGGAAGACACCACTCTGGAAGGCCTGGTGGGTATACTGCTGTCATGATATATATATTTTGTGTTTGTATTCATTGGAAAAAACCCACAAAAAATTTTTACATTTACTCAAACCTTGCAACTTATTTCTATGAGTAGCAAAGAAAAATGTTGATTTGTCCTATATTGATAATTCCATTCTGATCATTCTGTTTGTGACAATTAGATTTTGTTTTATAGGGCTTTTTAAACTGACTGACGAAATACAATTAATAAGGGTAATTTTTACTATTGTTTAATTAGAGATGGGTTCTATTTCTACTTTCCATTGTATTGTGTTAGTATGCCCCACTATTTTTCCCACTTTCAACTTTCTATGAATGTAGATGGCAGCATATGAAGACTTACTCTTTTCATATTGTCATTTACTTAGCATTAGTCCTTTTCCAAAGCTTCCTAAAACAATAAAACACAAAGGAAATGTGAATGGCATGTGAAGCTGGTGTATTCAGCTGGTAAAAGTTATTTAAGGTAACGTTGCTGCTTTTTGTGGCTTGTTCATCCTGTAATAAGTTTTGTTGCATAAATTTCCAATTTTTTTAACTGTTGGTTTTTATGGATGCAGTGTTTGTCTCTGGTGTTTTACTTATTGTCTGTTCTCCCAGCACTATTCAGTCACCATTGGTTTGATGGTCTTGTCAAGTGCTCTAGCAAACTTACTTTACTTTTCTTTACATTTCCGATCCAGCGTCCACCTGAGTTCAAGCCTTTTGTCCTGTGCTCTATCAAACAGGAACATCCTTTTTTTTGCATATTATCAGAAATCTGTTTTGTTCTCTGAGATCCATTTATAGAAGAATATTCTGATACTTTTTTTGTTTTTTTAGTTTAGTTTTTGTAGAGGTCTTACACACTCACAACTGCATAAGGTCATATGAGCGCCAGAAGATTAGAGGTGTTAAAAGAGAGTAACAAACATAAAAAAAGAAGAAGGGGAGATAAGGACGATAGATGTTTGATAGGAAAGAAGAAGCAAACCACACCAGAGCACCCGCCAACCACCCACATACTTTTTTGTGTATTCCCAGAAATCTGTTCTGTTCTCTGAGATCCATTTATAGAAGAATATTCTGATACTTTTTTGTGTATTCTCAGAAATCTGTTTTGTGCTTTGAGATTCATATCATATAGAAGAATACTCTGACACTTTTTTGTGTTTCAGGGACTGAGCCTTAGTGGTGGGGATGTTGAGGAGGTGCAGAAGGAGATCAAAGCTGCTGTGATGAAAGACTACCCTGCCCTCTCCAGGCACGTGTATGTTGGCAGTGACACCGACTCCGCTCTAGCTACAGCCTTACCCAGAGGTCAGCTTGACTCTTTGTCTCTGAAGGGGTAAACCCACTATGCGGGGCCATATTTTAGTACTATAGCATCTGCAACAGGACACATGCGACTCACTCTCTCTCTCTCTCTCGAGTTTATTCTGAACTGCGGTGATTAACACTCCTTGATGGTCATGTGATACACACAGATATAAGGGACATAACTCGCTTAATACAACGATCACAACCACACACAGCTACTCTCTCTTAACAATACATCACAGGTACGAAATCTGACATGTATGTCACTATACTGGTCGTTAAATAAAAAAAAGTGAACCTATTTCAGTAGTTTTTCATCTCATCAATGATCTCCCGGTAAAAGAGATTTGTTTTTCGGCAATAATTGCCAAAAAGTAATTTGACGTCGAAGTCGTCGTAAAGGAATGCGCCCGAGCCGCTGTCAACTGACCAACCCAGATGGGTCATCCTCTCGCTGTGTACAGTTGGGACATTTGGTTGGTGATGAAGCCTCAGGTATGTTTGGAAGAATATTCAACATTACTTACAAGTAAGTTGATGGCCAAGGGCAGAAGCTACCAAACTCTTAAAAGATCACTTTGGCAGTAGAGGGTGTTTTTGTATCTGTAGCATATTATATTAGACGGGTATATGGACAAAGAAATAGAAACAAGAACTATGAAGGCAAATGCAGTGATCTACCAGCTGGCACTCCGGCTCAGTCACAAGAACCCCCCAACTGAACTGAAATCCCAGCTCATCAATAACATCTTCATACCAACATTAACATACCATTGCCATACATGGTCTCTAAACAAAGCACATGAAAGAAAAATCTATGCATATGAAATGAGGTGTCTCCGCAAAACCATCAACGTCACCAGAATAGACAGCATAAGAAACTAAAACATACGCCTAAAAACTGGAATACCACCAGTAATAAAATTCATAGAGCGTCAAAGAGTCAAATGGTTTGGACATCTAGCAAGAATGCCCCAGAAACTAGCGGCTAGAGCTTACAACTCCGGATAATCGGGCTTCAAATCAAGAGGAAGACCAAGAAAGACCTGCCTGGATGGGGTTAAAAAGGTCCTGGAACAACATCACATATCTATCACAGATGCTGCACACTTAGCACAGGGCTGAAACCTGCACCTCCACTATACATCCTTAGGATACCAGAGGAAGGAAAAAGGAAAGGAAGCATATTATTATAACATTAACATCCTACACAAATGAACATAAAGGGTTTAATCACCTGAGTGTTTTTGATATTTCTGTCTTAGACAGGTGGGCATCTTACACAGTGTCATTATTATTTTCTAAAATATGCCAGGGAGACGCTTGGGAATGTTTTGTCCAGGGGATTGTCTAAAACAGATGGCCGTAAGATTCAATTGTATAAAGAAACTGATTGTAAGTGTGACCCCATCCATCGGGTTGGAGATTGTATCCTGAAATAAAGGTGTTTTATTCCACTTTTCTTAGCTTAGTATTCAACAACGAGTCGAGATGGAGTATGAGAATGATAGTGATAATGATAAACACCTTTAGTTGCAGCCATGATAGACGTCCCTGCACGGACAGAGACCATAACATGGCCAGCTACAACCGCTATAGTGAAGTCAAGCGAGTTATCCTGTGGACAAGATGATGGATTTATAAACCGATAGTTTCAAAAATTTGAAATTCTTGTCACAGAAAGTGGATTAGACAGTCAGCAAAACACTTTAATATTAATCTTAACACGCTTGTCTTCTCCGTGAAACTGTGGAGAATCTAACCATTACACCACAGATGCGGGTAGGAAGACCAGAGTCGTCCTCAGTGTATGAGTGGAGAGACAAAACCAGCATGTCACTTGACACTACTTACCCCCCCCCCCCCCCCCCCCCCCCGCGATGGTGCTACTGACTGAAGTGTCTTTAGGCCATTCCCAAAGGGGGGGACATTGACATCTTGAGTTCTTATGCACAGTAGAATTGTAATTGTAAATAGGCTGATTCATCAATGTCATGCTCATAACTGTGCCTGCATGCGGGGAACTGCTACTTTTTCTCTCCTAATCCTTACTATCGTCATTTTTCCTCTACTTCTTTTGTGTGTTTGTCACTCTCTTGTGACTCGCTATTTCTGGGGTGCCTTGTTAGTCGATGCAGACTTTGTGCTGTTGAAGCTAGAGAGGTGAGCAGAGTAAGTCTGATTCCCTGTAAGGACTCCTCTGTTGACATCCACCCCTTGGCGCTCATATGACCTTATGCAGTTGCGAGCGCTGTAAAAACCTCTACTAAAACTAAAAAATAAACCTTTTATTTTTCCCTTATAAAGGCGAGTATCTAGTGTTTCGATGTTTTGCATTCTGTCTTTGTGGGTAGTTGGCGGGTGCTCTGGTGTGTTTTGCTTCTTATTTCCTGTCAAACATCTATCGTCTTTATCTCCCCTCTTTCTTCTTTGTGTTTGTTACTCTCTTGTAACACCTCTAATCTTCGGCACTTATATGACCATATTGTGTTGCAAGTGCCGTAAAGCACTTACTAAAACAAACAAATTCTGTCTTGTTTGACTTTCAGGTGGCATTGTCATGATTGCTGGCACTGGTTCCAACTGTCAACTGATCAACCCAGATGGGTCGTCCGCTCGCTGTGGTGGGTTGGGACACATGGTTGGTGATGAAGCCTCAGGTATGTTTGCAAGAATATTCAACATTATTTACAAGTTGATGGCCAAGGGCAGAGGCTGCCAAATGTTTAACCCTATCCGTACGCCCTGGGGTCATTTTGTACCCCTGGGGTTGTATTCTTCACATTTTAGAATACTTCTAGTACAAAGATCTCTTTGAAACTTTCAGTATTTCTCAAAAAATCATTTTGACCGACTGGTATGCAAAGCGTACGGATCCGATTAAGGAGTAAATTTCCTCTCAGAGCTTGCATCAGAATAACCGTAAGTTACAGTCAGAATACTGAGTATTTATCAAGCTTGAGATTATGATTGTTTACATTGTGTGCATGTGTACGTATGCGTGTATGTGTGTATGTATGTGTGTGTGGTGCGTGCGTGAGTGAATATGTGTTTGCACGAGTATGTAACACTATGTACCTTTAAAATTGATTTGTAAATCCATAATATGTATCATGTTAAGCGCATAGAGCATTGCATAAGTGGATATGCGCTATATAAATACAATCCATTATTATTATTATTATTGTTCGCTTATATTACGCCTGTGACTGTAAGCCTGTGTATGTGTGTATGTGTGTGTGTGCGTGTGTGTGTACAAGTGGTGAAACACCAAACCAGTGTGCCAGGGTCTGGACAATAAAGATGTATCTTATCTTATCTTATCTTATCTTACTTTAAAGGGTTTGGTCACCTGAGTATTTTAAACGTTTCCTTTGTGTGATATATGCTACTGTGAGATGGTGGAGTATGATGATAACCTCATTTTGTAAATAACAGTCGAACCTGTGTAAGACGGAATCGCAAGGGAGCCAGAAAAAAAATTCCGTCTTAGACATTTTCCGTCTTAGACAGGGGAATTTAGAGGGAGACGGGGGTTGGTGGGGGGGAGGGGGTTCAAAGGCCCAGCCGTTGGGATCAAGGGTCGCTTGTCTGATCGGCAAGCAGTGGTCAAAATTTCACACCTCTCAATTGCTATCCTGTCACTGTCTGATAATGACATGTGTCCATCTTACTTATCCAATTCCCACCAGTGCTTGCCTTTCATGGGAACACTGTTTGACCTATTAAAAACAGAAACGTTTGAAAATCTCCTTTGCTTCCACCCTTAACCCCACCCACCAATGCCACCCCTCACTGCCATCATTATAACCACGGTTTGAGGAACTCTTTGCTCGGCTGGCCGTACAATCAGGGCGGCAGGCATTGGTCAATCTAATTTCACCTTTCCCAGGAAAGTTTCCGTAGTGGCTTGCTACTCGTGCACTCTCACGGGCAGTTGTGAGATTTCACATCCACACTACACTGACCATCTGCATCGCTCAGGGCTCACATGATGGGGTAACATCTTGGTGGTTATAAAAACCGCCTAGGGTAACATCTACCCCCAAATTGCACCCCTACTCCCCTTCCTCGCCCAGCGGCATGGCCATAGCGTTAAGTTTAGGGCAGGCTGAACCAAACTTGCGAGTTTTGTTTCAAATCAGGGCTGAGCGGGCAAAGCATTTTCCGTCTTAGACAGGTGAAACCAACGGAAGGGAGCGGACTTTTCTTTCCGTTTCGGCGTTGGACAGGTTTCCGTTTTATTCAGGTAATTAAAGAGGATTATATCAAGGGGGGAGCGGGGAGATTCCGTTAAGACAGGTTTCCGTTTTATACAGGTTTTCGTAAAGGCAGGTTCGACTGTACTTATCATTTTAGAAAGCTTTGACTTAAATACAGTCGAACCTGCTCTAACCCTGTCCGTACGTCGTGTTTTACTATCCTATCCATACAACGTGGGGACCTCTGTGCCACCACTTAACCCTGTCCGTACGTCGTGTTTTACTATCCTATCCATACAACGTGGGGAACTCTGTGCCACCACTTAACCCTGTCCGTACGTCGTGTCTTACTATCCTATCCATACAACATGGGGAACTCTGTGCCACCACTTAACCCTGTCCGTACGTCGTGTTTTACTATCCTATCCATACAATGTGGGGAACTCTGTGCCACCACTTTCCGAAGAGGAAATTTCCTTGTTAATCCGATCCGTTCGCTTTGCATAGCAGTCTGTCAAAATGATTTTTTGAGAATACTGAAAGTTTCAAAAAGATCTTCGTACTAGAAGTATTCTAAAATGTGAAGAATACAACCGCGGGGGTACAAAATGACCCTAGGGGGTACGGATGAGGTTAAGTGCCACCAGTTCTAGGCAGTCACATGTACAAACTACCACTTCACACTTCTATTGGTGGGCGGTTGGCGGGTGCTTTGGTGTGGTTTGCTCCTTCTTTCCTATCAAACATCTATCGTCCTGATCTCCCCTTCTTCTTTTTTATGTTTGTTACTCTCTTGTAACACCTCTAATCTTCTGGCGCTCATATGACCTTATGCAGTTGCAAGCGCCGTAAAACCTCTACTAAAACAAACAAACAAACATTTCTATTGGGATTTTTCTCTATTATAATTACACTATCCAAGAGGACCACCTGTCTAAGACTACCATTTTTCTCCTGACTGTGGGTGGTTATCTTGTTTTAGTTTTAGTAAGAGTTTTACGACCTCTTCCAACACAATAAGGTCATATAAGTGCCAAAGAGTAGATTATGTGTTACAAGAGAGTAACATACACAAAAAAGAAGGAGGAGAGATAAGGACGACAGATGTTTGATAGGAAAGAAGGAGCAAATCACACCAGAGCACCCGCCAACCGCCCACTTGGTTATCCTGGACAATTTATACTTTAGTTTGTTACTACTACACTGCTATTGTGATTGTGTTTGTCCACTGTGAGATGAATGTATACATGTAGTCTTAAAGTGTGTTTTTGAAATGAAACATGCTTTAAAATCTGATTTTGTTGTTGTGGCATGATTTGAAAATGTGTTTCTGTCTTTAAAAGTATTTGTATTAAAGATATCATTGTCTTCAGTTCATCAAGAACTCAACAATATCTTTAGACAATTGGAGGGTAGGGGGACAAAATTATATTGTATCTCAAAAATGCAACTTTCAAGGAGAAATGGAAAACTGAATTAGTTTGTATTTATTTTTCACTGGCAATGTTTAAAAAATGTTATTTGACATGGCCTTTCTTGGTTTTCTCTTTTGCATAAGCTTACTGTTTTAACGCAAGATGGCTTTTTTGTGCACCGTCAACTGTCTGTTAATTAATTAAGAGATGTTTTGTTTCTAGATATGATAGTTTAGTCGTGCTTCTTTGAAAATGTTCTCTTCTTTATTATCAAACTCAAACATCTATTTTCCTTATCTCCCGTCCTTCTTTTTTATATTTGTTACTACTCTCTTGTAATACGTCTAATCTTCTGGCGCTCCTATGACCTTATGCAGTTGTGAGTGTCGTAAAACCTCTACTAAAACAAAACAAAAATTTGAAAAAGTTCAGGGTATTGTCTAATATTACTGTTCTTGTCCCTCCACAGCGATATGGATTGCTCTTCGGGCTATAAAGATTTACTTTGACAACGAAGACGGATTTGAAGCATCGGAGCACAGTGTTGAGGAAGTGGAAAAGACGATATTTCGATACTTCAATGTTAGTGAACTGCTAAGTGTTACGGTAGCGAAATTGTTGTGCATGGATTAGTACTCTGAAACGAGTTGATCATTCTTTATTTGTGGGTGGTTGGCGGTGGGTGCTCTGATGTGGTTTGCTCCTTCTTTCCTATCAAACAACTGTCGTCTATATCTCCCCTCCTTCTTTTTTGTGTTTGTTACTCTTATCGTAACACCTCTAATCTTCCTCACTTATATGACCTTATGCAGTTGCGAGGCGGGTACTCCGGTGTGGTTTGCTCCTTTCCTATCAAACATCTATCGTCCTTATCTCTCCTTCTTCTTTTTGGTGTTTGTTACTCTCTTGTAACACCTCTAATCTTCGGCTTTTATATGACCTTATTGTGTTGGAAGTGCCATGAAACTCTTATGAAAACTAAACTAAAAAATAATGAAAACAAGGAAATCAGCATTTTTTTGTGCCGATGGGCAATTATTTTCTAATTTTCTCTTTTGGGCTCTACACCATTTCTGTCTATTTAAAAACACGTTTGTGTGTGGATTTTACTGAAAAAATTAATTAAAGGCACAAAAAGTAAATTTTCAGTTTCCAAGGACTCATAGGCTATGGAAGTTTCCAAACTTTGGTGGCCACTTTCTCGCTGATTTTACCTGACCAGACCATCATTGATTTATTTATAGAGGCACCAGCCATCCATGTCCTCTAATTTAACCTCTGAAACCAGGCGACCTCATCCTCCTTTGATCACAAATATTTTGACTTCTATCCAACATAGATGGAAATTTTTTTTCACCAAAAAGAAGGCAAATGAATAGGCTTTAAGATGATACCAATAACCCCATATGCCCAAAAATTGACGAGCGCCTGATTCCACCTCGTCGTGACACCTATATATATAGAAAAATGCAAGGGGGACGTGGTTGTTTGTATGGGTGATTGTCTTGGGCAGTTGGTCGGTCGTTAAAGCAGGTTTGGCTCTGTTTGACAGTTTTCAGAATTGCACTGGTTCGGTGGTATATTGTAAATACAAGTATACCTATTGTTTAGCATCTAAATTGTGAGGCGACGTGGTGAAATCAGGTGCTCATCAAAATAATCAAAGTGAAGAAACTGGCATTTTTGCGTAGGTTTCAGAATTTTTATCGAATTTTCGTTTTTCGGCTCAACACCTTTCACGCCCATTAGAGAACACATTTCAGTGTGGATTTTACTGAAAAACATTGATTAAAGGCACAAAAAATGTAAATTTTTAGTTTCCACTGATTTTCAAGCTCAGGAAATAACTCATTTTTGGCGGCCCTTTTCTCACTTATTTTATCTCTGAAACCAGGTGACACCCACCTCCTTCATTCGCAAATATCTTGACTTCTATTCATGATAAATGGATTTTTTTTCATCAAAAACAAAGCAAAAAAAAACAAGCTTTAAGGTGATACTAATAAGGCTACACGCACCAAAACTGACGAGAGCCTGATTCCACAGCATCGTGACACATTTACTCTTTCTCTCTCGTCATGTATGACAACTCACTTCAGCAACTCAGTTGTGTCTTCTCTGTTGCAGATTGACAACAGATATGGACTACTGTCTTTTCTCTACTCAGACTTTGTCAAGGCAAAGATTGCAGGCTTGTGTAAAGAATTAGCTGATGGTGAGTCGCTGTTGTGGGATATATGGGAAGGTGGGGGAATTCCACACCCCCACTTACAGCCCTTAGAACCTACAGAAATCTGTTTGACGTTCAGCTTTAATCATTTGCTTCTGTCTGCCATGTTTTATTTTTCAATTCAGCTTTATTTTCTTGTACGTCTGTCTTTTTTTTTCATTTTGGCATGTGTGCTTATGTGGGTGTGGAATTGCCCTGCAATATTACATTTTTAATTAAGTTGAAAAATGGAAGTATGGGGATGGTGATATCGTAGAATTCATATTATGTTTAGTTTCCTAACTTATCAGACCCAAAGTTAAACTGTTGCGGAGGATGTGTCCTCTTTCCACACAAAGTAACTTCTTTAACACTTGTCTAACAATCCAATTGAAAAGTATGGTGTGGGATTCCCCCATTTTACTACATTGACGGTGTCGGGCACAGATGGGCCATCTCCCAGGAAGCCTGTTTCACAGGCTAAGAACTGTTTTATTGAACTGTCAAAGAGCACTCCGACTCAGATTTCATGTCAATGTCTCGTGCTTTTCAATTTGTTGAATTTTTACGTCATTTATTGAGATGGCAACGTATTTGACCTTGCAGTACAAAATAGTCAAAATTCAAGTTTTGGAAAATTTTAGAGTTGGCTTATAACCCCTCGGGCGGTGCTACTGACTGAAGTATTTTTAGGCCATTCCCGAAGGGGGGAGGGGGGGGGACATTAACATCTCGAGTTCTTATGCACAGTAGAATCGTTACTGTAAATAGGCTGATTCATCAATGTCATGCTCATAACTGCCTGAACTGCAACAGGGAACTGCTGCTTTTTCATTCCTTATCATTACTATCATGAAGGGGGGCAAGTTTAAATGAACAAAATCTAGCTATATCTATATTCTTTATCTCTTTAAGACTGTGCAAACGTTGAAATAAGACATTTGTTTTTTCCCCTTTCTTTAGCCTCAGTGCCGGAAGTTTTTGCGGTTGATTTGTGGTGGTAGAGCAAAATAGTAAACACTGTATGAAACTTCAACTTGATATCTCGACAGTAGAAAGAATTGGGTATAACATTAGGGCTGTGCTTTTAATTCATATTCATGAAGATTATTAAGAGTATTGATAAAAAAATCCCACTTATTTCTGTTAATGCGTTTTGGTGGGACATCCTCTGAGAATGCTTTAAATCCCAGAATATATTGCGTCGTGGGTTGCAAATCGAGAACCAAGCTCTGGTGTAAATGAACAAAGAAGTCTGGGCAGATATGATGTGATCATATCAAGAACTGTGGGTGATTGGCGGTTGCTCTGGTGTGGTTTGCTTCTTCTTTCCTATCAAACATCTATCGTCCTTATCTCCCCTTCTTTTTTTTATGTTTGTTACTCTCTTTTAACACCTCTAATCTTCTGGCGCTCATATGACCTTATGCTGTTGCGAGTGCCGTAAAAACTCTACTTAAACAAATATAAAAAACTATTGAATGCTGTGTCTCTGTTTTTATTAATTATTCATAAATTAAACTTTTTCCTTTGCAGTCTGTTTTGAGAAGCAAGACCCGCTCTGCTGTGCTTTGTTCAGAGATGCTGGAAGGATGGTGGCCAAGCATCTTGTCGGAGTTTCCTCCAAAATTCATGAGGTATCATCAAAAGAAACAGACCACAATATTCCGCCTACGAACAGAACATATACAGCTCAACTTCCACCTGAGTAAAATAAACCCGGAACTTCCCCCAATGTGTCCCTTGTGTGACTATGCATATGAGACTGTGGATCATCACCTGTTCCTCTGCACATCCCTAAATGACATCAGAGCTACCCTTCTCCCTCCGAGACCTAACTTTGACAACCCACTCTACGGAACAGTACAGCAACTGCAGCAAACCTGCACTTAACACTTCATGGCATTGGACAGAAGGGCGAGAGCCCAGCTGTTGCTGGATCGATAACAAACAACAACAACAACAACATCATCAAAAATTGAAAATTATTTTTTAAATTATGGTGTTTTTACGCCCGGATGGACACAATTTAGACAATTATATCTTGGGCTTCGACCGTGCCTGTCAGGGCTAACTAGAACTGGGAAGGGTACAACATCCCAGCAGAGAGATCGAGATACTCGATAATAATTCCTCCCCGCTCAGGAATTGAACTCGGATCTTCTGCATGTGATGGGGAAACATCTAACTCCTTTTTTTTTTTAATCCCTTGCCCATTTATATGAGATTGACGCCTTTTGATTAGTAGAAAAAAAGTGTGTATGATAGTGTCCAATAGTGTGTTATGTGTCTACTTAGTATGACAATTAACTGTAATAGCAGATAGAGATTCCAGGATTATAGATGTAAGTCATTTATCTGAGAGCGGTGATGATTTTAGATATAATGGTGGTGATGAGTGATGATGTGGGATTGCGTTTAAGTAATGTGAGCGTTAGTCCTATCTTCCTCTGCTTCAATGAGTCACGAGGTTTGTTTCTTCTTTCCCATCAAACACCTATCGTCTTTATTTCCCTCCTTCTATTTTGTGTTTTGTT